>NW_028169167.1:108613-174348 GCF_963971535.1 Notolepis coatsorum | reverse complement strand
GGGCTGAGTCTGAGATCGCTAAAGTGCAATGCTGGCCGCATCCTACCAGGCGGCGGTATTGAGCACCATTTGAAACCTTTGTGTATTGCTCTGTGCGTCGATGAAATGCCTCCGGGTGCTCTTTCTACTAACATGAACCTAGGCTTCACCCGATCGCATTGAATCGTTTTCGGGACCCGCGATTCATTATGGGTGGTGGGTTATGTCGTGGGTCAAATGGACATACGATCTACCAGATTATTATTTTTGGAATCCCACCGGCCACAGGTAAGAGCAATCTAATGTAAATTTCAGCTTGATTGTGTTTCATAGCCATCGCCCTGATCAGCGTGTGTTGTTTTTACTAACGAATGCCGTTATTGACAATCAATTAATCAGAAACGACCCCCCCCCCCCCTTTCATGCATTCATGATGGAACATAATACCGATCATATGCATTTGAATTTTCATTGTAGTGTGTGTAGGGACGAAATGCCAATGGATTTAGTTTAATACACGTCGCTGGCTATTACTAGCCTCCCAGGAATGACCATAGACCGCTCTAAACCATACTTATATTCACCACGGTATAAAACTGGAATGTATGGATGGAGAAATTAATTTCTTTTTCACATATTGAACGATAGATATTCGGGCCATAGTATTGCATCCATATCATAATATAGAATATAGTTATAGCCCTGCAAACACGCGGTGACGGACTCCATTATCTCTTTTTATCTAGCACACTCTCAGGAGCAAAACAGAAAAAGCATTTCAGATAAAAGTATTCTGTATTTTTGTATGACAACTAATAGCGAAACTTGAAACTTGGTTAATGCGTGGCAGCGCATAGCCATATCCGGAAACAGCGTGGCAGCCATGAGTTAAAGGGTAGTTCACTTTAGTAGAACGTGTCAAGTCACAGCGGTCGTGCCTCTGTGCAAGTGCATCTATAAGTAAGCTAGCGACAGTGATGTACCTGAACACGTTCAATGAACGATCGTTCATGAACGCGTTCGTATTTTGGGCGAACGTGAACTGAACGTACTGTATATCCGCTAATGAACGTAATTGAGAACGCGTTCATTCTCAGCGCTGTGTAACGGAGTTCAAAAGTGCGTTCATTCTCAGCACTCTGTTATAACTGCGTTCAAAGATGTGCCAGATTTCATATGCATTTCAGCCGAAAATTTCTCGGATCCTTCTAAAGGCCCAGTGCCCATTGTATGGACAGACCTAGGATAAGGAAAAATAATATATGTCTACATGTGAATGGGCTCGAGACAAGTGCAATACTGTACTGGATGGGATGTTCAGGGAGTGGTTACCATGGTTACCTGCTGCCTTGCTGAAGAAAGATTCTATACATTCTGTGAGAGTTGACAGTTGGTCAAACTACACCTCTAGTGAGAAATAGTTCCTGTACTGAAAATTACAACATAAGCTCCAAATAACAAGTACATTGACATCGTAAAAATAGATTACACGGAACAATATTGCTGTATTGTTTGTTTATAATTAGTATTCAGACTATGAATGAGGAGCAGACACCTGGGAGGAACAGTAGTGTTGACAGCGGTGGACACTAGCTTACTTGTAGATGACTGCTGATTTTTGACAATGTTCTAGTAAATGAAATATCCATTGACGGAACATTAAACCCCAGCGTATACTCAATGGGTGTCAATCGGAAGATGAGGTTGTTTTCTAAATTCTGGTATTTTTTCCCCCCTTTAAATTTTTTTTAATTATTTGGCTTTCTTTATTTTCACACATCGCAATTGAGTCGTTATGCCAT
This sequence comes from Notolepis coatsorum, assembly GCF_963971535.1. Classification (NCBI taxonomy): domain Eukaryota; kingdom Metazoa; phylum Chordata; class Actinopteri; order Aulopiformes; family Paralepididae; genus Notolepis; species Notolepis coatsorum. The sequence goes on along the minus strand of NW_028169167.1, from coordinate 172,567 downwards.
TCCTTTCCTGGTCGTTGCGCGCATTGCCCCACTGTCGGCCTGGGGAGGGTGCAGAACTACCACATGCCTCCTCCGATACATGTGGAGTCGCCAGCCGCTTCTTTTCACCGGACAGCGAGGAGTTTCACTGGGGGAACTGAACAGGCGCCCCGACCGACCAGTAGGAGTCGCTGTTTACAACGACCAGGACACATACCCCACTGGCTTCCCACCCGCTAGCTGGACAAGATATGCCTCCTAAAATGTCTAAACGGAAGTACAGGAAGTACCGGCTACAGTTTTCCGGTTTTGACAACACAATTATAGAAACGTGTGAAGTACACAATATTTCCCTCGTTTAAGCCACTGCAACGGCTTTGGCTGAAGAATTTACTACATGACGGAGTTTTATAGCTTGTTTGCCGACAGGATTCGGGAAAAGTTTGGTCCGTTCGGCGGCAGCTTCCAGGGGAAGTACATACACCGGAAATTCTACCACATAGACACTTTCGGCCGTTAGTTCTTTACCAGGCTTTATCTCACGGAGGAGATAAAACTGGGAACGAGGTTACCCACCGCTAACACTGCCAATTGTGTTAGTAGGACGACTGACCAAGCCGGAAGGTACCGCTAACAGCTGATTCGATCCAGAGTCTATGCAGTGGTAGGCGAGTGCTTAGTCCACTGCGCTAACCAGCCGCACCCTCCCTTTTTATTTTAACACGCCTGCAAGTGTTAAGTTAAGGACAACGCCGTCCTTGTGTTATTTTAACGCGTCCTTTGAGACAGTAATGTCCATGAGTATTTGGCACATCAGTTGCACACATACAAAGACTTTCATCAGCCTTTTATAGGTGTGGGCTAACTCCCCTCCGCCGGGGCTGCTTCCTCTTATTCTTTCCCACGGAAAGAAGCTACAGTACATCGCACGTGTTGGTATTTGGAAACTCGCTTGTCATCCAATACCAATATCAGAGCAAGGCGAGTCTTCCACGTAGAGTTATGAATATTAAAAAGACACACGCGGGGGAGGGAGGGATGGGGTGAGGGGGGGGGGGGGGGGGAGGGAGTGGGAGTGCAGTAGAGGTGCGATGAGAAAGACAAGAGGAGGGGGAGGGGTGTGCAGGGGTTTGACAGAGGAAGGACGAGACATGGAGAGCAGAGAGGAGAGAGAGAGCGAGAGCGAGAGAGAGAGAGGAGAGAGAGAGAGAGAGAGAGAGAGAGAGGAGAGAGAGAGAGAGAGAGAGGAGAGAGAGAGAGAGAGAGAGAGAGAGAGAGAGAGAGAGAGAGAGAGAGAGAGAGAGAGAGAGAGAGAGACTTGTGCTGATGTCAGCCAGGGCCAAGTCTCCGGATTCAAAGGGGGATTTTCACATTATGATTCTGTAACAGTGTCTTGCATACTTCAAAGGCCTTATTACAAAGGCCTATTAGCATTCACGGTGCGTTCACAGCGCTGCTCGTCCAACACCTGCATAGAAGCAGGGCAGGTGGTGCAGAAGAGAGGACAGGCTGAAGATCACAATACAGAGGCGGACGACTCTGGATGTTTTCAGAGGAGGATCTCGTGGGACATGAATTCTAATTATTAATACCATTGTTCGTATCGTCGCATTATACTGTACGGGCAGAGATGTCCTGTGTGTCGCATTATAACTGTACGAGCAGAGAGGACCTGTGTGTTGGCATTATAACTGTACGAGTAGAGAGGAACGGTGTGTTGCATTATAACTGTACGAGTAGAGAGGACCTGTTTGTTGCATTATAACTGTACGAGTAGAGAGGTCCTGTGTGTTGCATTATAACTGTACGGGTAGAGAGGTCCTGTGTGTTGCATTATAACTGTACGAGTAGAGAGGTCCTGTGTGTTGCATTATAACTGTACGAGCAGAGAGGACCTGTGTGTTGCATTATAACTGTACGAGTAGAGAGGAACGGTGTGTTGCATTATAACTGTACGAGTAGAGAGGACCTGTTGTTGCCTTATAACTGTACGAGTAGAGAGGTCCTGTGTGTTGCATTATAACTGTACGAGTAGAGAGGTCCTGTGTGTTGCATTATAACTGTACGGGTAGAGAGGTCCTGTGTGTTGCATTATAACTGTACGAGTAGAGAGGTCCTCTGTGTTGCATTATACTGTCGAGTAGAGAGGAACGGTGTGTTGCATTATAACTGTACGAGTAGAGAGGTCTCTGTGTTGCATTATAACTGTACGAGTAGAGAGGAACGGTGTTGCATTATAACTGTACGAGTAGAGAGGTCCTGTGTGTTGCATTATAACTGTACGAGTAGAGAGGTCCTGTGTGTTGCATTATAACTGTACGGGTAGAGAGGTCCTGTGTGTTGCATTATAACTGTACGAGTAGAGAGGTCCTGTGTGTTGCATTATAACTGTACGAGTAGAGAGGTCCTGTGTGTTGCATTATAACTGTACGAGTAGAGAGGTCCTGTGTGTTGCATTATAACTGTACGGGTAGAGAGGTCCTGTGTGTTGCATTATAACTGTACGGGTAGAGAGGACCTGTGTGTTGCATTATAACTGTACGAGTAGAGAGGAACGGTGTGTTGCATTATAACTGTACGAGTAGAGAGGACCTGTGTTGCATTATAACTGTACGGGTAGAGAGGACCTGTGTGTTGCATTATAACTGTACGGGTAGAGAGGAACGGTGCGTTGCTTTATAACTGTACGGGTAGAAAGGATCTATGTGTTGCTTTCTCTATGTGGATTCTTGTCTCCATTTCTCAAACGACAATGAATTCCCCACCCCTTCCCTCTCTCAAGAAAACATTCTGGCGAATCTAGCAAAAAGCAAAGCTATCGGTAACTAACTGTGATTCTGTTCTGCACACAACGCCCCCGGGCCCAGTAGTAGAACCCTCTTTGCACTCGGTGCAGTTTTCTCTCCCTTCTGAGCCGTGTTCATCACAATGGCTTACAGTATGGCCTGCCTTTTCCACCAACAGTTTCCTGTCTAAAGCCTTTCACTGCCACACAACCAACACGGTTAACCCTTTCACTGCCACACTACAGAAGGTTAACCCTTATTGGTGTAACGTTGTGGAATTCTCTCCTTAGCGAGCTTAAGGGATGTAATAGTGTTTGTCAATTCAAAAAGAATAATAAAAAAAAGGATTTAGTCAGTATGGAAGTATAATGTGATCTGAATAGTGAGATATTTTCATTTTTTTTTCTTTTCTTCTTTATTATTATTATTATTATTATTATTATTATTATTATTATTATTATTATTATTATTATTATTATTATTATTATTATTATTATTATTATTATTATTATTATTATTATTATTATTATTATTATTATTATTATTATTATTATTATTATTATTATTATTATTATTATTATTATTATTATTATTATTATTATTATTATTATTATTATTATTATTATTATTATTATTATTATTATTATTATTATTATTATTATTTAATTTGTTCTTGTTTAATCTGTGGATTGTTTGTTTCTTTGTATATGGTATAGATTATTATTTTGTGTAAATTAGGTTGTACGCCGATCATCAAGTAATACTTGTTTAGTTTAGGAATAGGGGGCAGGTAACTATAAGAATTATTCTTCGTCCTGCTCCTTTTGCATGGTAACGCATGCATGGCATGGTATGTATTTATGATTTTGTATGAAAACTCTATGATTGTATTTAGGGATGTCCCGATCACGTTTTCTTGCTCCCGATCCGATCCCGATCATGTGATTTTGAGTATCTACCGATACCGATCTTTCCCGATCCGATCAATATTTTTTTATTTTTTTATTTTATTTTATTTATTTTTTATTCAACAAACATGACCATGTTCACGTCTTAAACTCATACTGAGGCCTTAGTTTTGGTTTTAAATTGCATATCATCATTCATTTATTTATTGTCACACAGAGCAGAAGAATTTTGCCAAAACAAACCAATAGTATCCAGCTGCAGAACGGCAGACCAGCTACACTCTCAGACCCAAACGCATTTCCTTTGATTTAATTATACATCAAATGATTTATGTCAAGGATTGCAATGCCTCGCTTGAATGAAGTTAACTTTTCACCTGGATAACTTCAACATTCAGGGTGAATGTAATGCGAGAAATTGGGATAAAAAAATTAAATAAAAATTATTTGGGTCTGAGAGTTTGGCTGTTCTGCCGTTCTGCAGCTGGATACTATTGGTTTGTTTTGGCAAAATCCTTCTGCTCTGTGTGACAATAAATAAATTAATGATGATATGCAATTTAAAACCAAAACTAAGGCCTCAGTATGAGTTTAAGACGTGAACATGGTCATGTTTGTTGAAAAAGAATATAAATAAATAAAAATGGCAGATTTTATTTAATTCTTTTTTGTCGATCCCGATCTTCGGAAAATCACGTGATCGGCCCCGATCCCGATCACGTGATCGGATCGGGACATCCCTAATTGTATTGCTTCCATGTGGCAAGTAAAACTCTGAATCTGAATCTGAATCTGAAAAGGTTAAGTGAGCTTGAGCGTCCGACGGAGGGCTTTCGATGCAGCGTTTCTGGTTCTGACCCCACAAGCTGTTGGCCGCGCTTCATTAGCTTTCTGTCGAGTTGCCTGCTAAGTAACACTTGATATGGTTACAGGCTTAGCTCCATGTGATGCCCGTGGACAGAGGCTGGATGGAGAGCACATCTGGTGGGAGAGAGCGTCTGGTGGGAGAGGCCGTCGGGAGAGAGGGCCTCTGGTGGGAGAGGGCTTGTGGTGGGAGAGGGCTTGTGGTGGGAGAGGGCTTGTGGTGGGAGAGGGCGTCTGGTGGGAGAGGGCGTCTGGTGGGAGAGGGCGTCTGGTGGGAGAGGGCGTCTGGTGAAAGAGGGTGTCTGGTGGGAGAGGGCGTCTGGTGGGAGAGGGCGTCTGGTGAAAGAGGGTGTCTGGTGGGAGAGGGCGTCTGGTGGGAGAGGGCGTGTGGTGGGAGAGGGCTTGTGGTGGGAGAGGGCGTCTGGTGGGAGAGGGCGTCTGGTGGGAGAGGGCGTCTGGTGAAAGAGGGTGTCTGGTGGGAGAGGGTGTCTGGTGGGAGAGGGCGTCTGGTGGGAGAGGGCGTGTGGTGGGAGAGGGCTTGTGGTGGGAGAGGGCGTCTGGTGGGAGAGGGCTTGTGGTGGGAGAGGGCGTCTGGTGGGAGAGGGCGTCTGGTGGGAGAGGGCGTCTGGTGGGAGAGGGCGTCTGGTGAAAGAGGGTGTCTGGTGGGAGAGGGCGTCTGGTGGGAGAGGGCTTGTGGTGGGAGAGGGCGTCTGGTGGGAGAGGGCGAGTGGTGGGAGAGGGCTTGTGGTGGGAGAGGGCGTCTGGTGGGAGAGGGCGTCTGGTGAAAGAGGGTGTCTGGTGGGAGAGGGCGTCTGGTGGGAGAGGGCGAGTGGTGGGAGAGGGCGTCTGGTGGGAGAGGGCGTCTGGTGGGAGAGGGCTTGTGGTGGGAGAGGGCGTCTGGTGGGAGAGGGCGTCTGGTGGGAGAGGGCGTCTGGTGAAAGAGGGTGTCTGGTGGGAGAGGGTGTCTGGTGAAAGAGGGTGTCTGGTGGGAGAGGGCGTCTGGTGGGGCAAGGGGGTGAAGCGTGGGTGTTCCTTACCAAGGAGCAAAGAGACAACAGATTGGAAGGACTGCAGAGAAGAAAATGAGTAGGATTAGAAATAGAAAGTACGTTTTTTTTTTACATATACCAAGAACGGGTAGATATGGGGGCGACAGCGGCTCAGGAGGTAGAGCGGTCGTCTCTGAAAATCGGAAGGTTCCCGTTTCGATTCCCACTCCTCCCGGACAAATGAAGTCTCCAAACCATACCTCTCCCACAAGGATCTGGAGAGGGTGATCCATGCCTTTATCTCGACCCGGCTGGATTACTGCAATGCGTTGTATGTCGGCATTGACCAGTTGCTGCTCCGTCGCCTGCAACTGGTACAAAATGCGGCTGCCCGTCTGCTTTCCGGTACCAGGAAACGTGACCACACCTCACCAGTTCTGGCTTCTCTCCACTGGCTCCCCGTCCATTTCCGTATTGATTTTAAACTTTTACTGACTGTTTTTAAAGCACTACACGGGCTGGCTCCACTGTACCTAGCTTAGCTCCTACATCACCCCACCCCATCCAGAGCCCTAAGGTCTGCTGACCAGCTGCTGCTGGAAGTGCCTAGGACCAGGCTTAAAACCAGGGGAGACAGAGCCTTTGCTGCTGCTGCCCCCCAGCTCTGGAACAGCCTCCCCCCACATAAGATCTGCCCAGAGCCTAGAGGTTTTTAAATCCTTGCTCAAAACACACCTCTTCTCCCTGGCCTCTGGCCAGAGCTAGCCTAGCATTTATACATGACGTCCGCTGTCACTCTGGACCTTTTAATCAAATGTTCTTTTCTTTTTTATTGCACTTTGCCCTTGCTTTCTTATACTGTACTCTACCTTTTTTGTAATTCTAGTGTATTTTATTGCATTGTATGTGTTTTTACCATGTTGTGAAGCACTTTGGTTTGGCTGTTAGTCATTTGTAAATGTGCTATATAAATAAAACTGACTTGACTTGACTTGACTTGACTATAGAGCAAGACACTTAACCTCCCTAATTGCTCCCGATGAGCAGGTTCGCACCTTGCATGGTCGCTTCCGCCGTCGGTGAGTGAATGTGTGCTAGTGAATGGGTGAATGTGAGGAACAAAATATTGTAAAGCGTTTTGGATAAAAGTTGTTATATCAATGCAGTCCATTTTTTACGATTTAAAGCATAATGCACATAAACAAAATTTGAAGGGTTTTCCTCACCAAGCAGCAAAGAGACAACAGATTGTGGAGAGAATAGAAGTAGAATTTTAGTACATTTTTACTAGGGATGTTCGATGTTGGCTTTTTTTTTACCGATATCCGATATTCCGATATTGTCCAACTCTTAATTTCCGATACCGATATATGCTGGGTTCCCCCCCCCCCCCCCAAAAAAACTGAATAATTTCAGGTAATTAACATTACATATCTCTTGTTGTGGAATTAACACAACATTATGCATACTTTTGACCATAAATAAAATAAGAATTTGTTCTTACTTGCTTGCCTGGGTAAATAATTTTTTTTTATAAAAAAATTAAAACTATACCGATAATTTCCGATATTACATTTGAATGCCAATATCGGTAGCCCGATAATATCGGACATCCCAAATGTTTACATATACCAACAAATGTGTCCTGTAAGTAATCCATACTAACTGCAGTGGGCAGCCATCCCAGCACACCGGGAGTAACTCAGTCCTGATGCCAGTGCTCCGGTCAGGGGTCACGGCAGGAGTCAGTATCCATGTTTGCGCTACATCTCTACCTCGTTTTTGTATTTTGTTGCATTTTGTACTTTAGTTTGTATATCGTGTAAAGGCAATCATACGAACCACAGTTGCCTTGAGCCTCCAGGTAATGCCTTGTTAGTCCGACACGCTCCGATTTGCAATCCAAAAGAAAAGATGACGCTGGTCCAATGTACTTTCAAAACAAAGGGGATTTATTGGGAAGCGAGTCACAACAGCCCCAATAGCTGCCTACCACTATAAAACAAACAAAAAGGGTTATGTAAATGAATCGAATGCGAATTGAGTGCGGTCAAAAACTATTATGGTACCGCAATACCTGGGCCTGCATGAACTCTAAATCACCTGCCATGTTATAGGAGTGGTTAGGGGGAACGTGGGAAAAAAGGGGAGTTGACCAGGTAAGTCTCCATCTTGGAATTCATTGACATATAAAGCACGAATACCATAATAAACTATATTTCTAAGGCGGCAATAAAGATACAATTTATCATCATAGGATTTGGCTCCTACATATTGTATATTTTGTATAGTGTGTAAACGGAAGTACAGGAAGTACAGGCTACAGGCTTTCCGGTTTCGACAAAACAATTATAGAAACGTGCGCAATATTTCCTCGCTTTAAGCCACTGCAACGGCTTTGCCTGAAGAATTTACTACATGACCGGGGCGTTCTATAGCTTGTTTGCCGACAGGATTCGGGAAAAGTTTGGTCCGTTCGGAGGCAGCTTCCAGGGGAAGTACATACACCGGAAATTCTACCCCATAGACACTTTCGGCAGTAGTTCTTTACCAGTTCTTTACTTTATCACGGAGGAGATAAAACTGAGAACGAGTTTAGCTGTTTACAAACATGCTGTGTTCGAGCCAATCAGCAATACCAACTGAGTCACGTGACTAAGTTACCCCGGACCTGCACGAGCTGCTGCTGCTCGAAAAGAAGTACAATGGGGAGAAACCATGACATGACCTGATTAAAAGTTGTTTCTTTTTTTGTATCTACTTTTTATCCCCCTTTTTTCTGTGATTTTTCTCCCATCCCAATTTTCCTCTCGTGCCAATTCTCCCTCCCCTGTCCTGATCGTTGCTCCCATGTGCCCCCCACTGGCCGGTCGTAGGGAGGATAGAAGCCCATCACATGTCCCCTCCAATACATGTGGAGGCAGCCTGTCACATCTTTTCACCTGCCAGCACGGACTCTCATTGGCGAGGAGTAACGTGTAGGAGGCTCACACTGCCCCCCACCATTTTCCTGTCTTTGCTGTGCAGGCGCCCTGCCCGACCTGTAGGAGTCGCTGTTTACAACGACCAGACTACCACCCTTCGACTTCCCTCCCGCTAACTCTGCCAATTGAGTTAGTATGACGGCCGGCCCAAGGCGGATGCAACGCTGACAGCCGGATTCGAGACCGGCGCCACCCAGCCTCCCTTGATTAAAAGTTGTTTCAAACGAAAACGGCTGGATGCCATTTTGCCAAATCAGCATGGCTGTGAGTGTGAGTCTTTCACCTTTTACATATCTAGCTTTGGCATGGATTGATTGTTTAGATCGCTAGCATGGCTAACAAATGCAAACATATTGTAGTCTGCCCCGTTGTTCTGACCAGGATTTACGTTCCTTTCTGCCTTGGGTCTGCGCGTGCATATTTGTCATGATGTTGTTGGCGAACAGGTCTACAGTATTTGGTCTTTATTCTTTTAACTCATACAGAACCAAGCATTTCACTGTAATGTACATGTACCTTATATGTGACAAATAAAACAAAACTTGAACTTGAACTTGAACTAGCATGCATGTATCTCAGTTGCCTGCAGGACACAGACACGGAAACAAAGCGCGAGGCAGACATTTCTTGGGGGAAAAAAAGGTGAAATCAGTAGTAAACATTAATATAATAGAAATTAAGAAATGCTATCGAGAAACAAAAGTGAGTCTGCATCGTCCAGGCAGCACAGGGGAAATATGCGTGTTGCTTTGTCCTGTTCCACCCCTCTGGGTCGGTACCGACCCCTTTTGACATTATGATCATATAGGCATATTTTTACGAGTGATGAAAATAATTTGTGATTTTAAAATCAACCGTTTTCAAGTATTAACATCACTACTATGTCACAAATGCATGTAGAATGTAAAACGTTAGGTTGGCAATAGGTTAGCAATAGGTTATAAGTGGTATAATATGATTTGCAAATTGTAGTTTCTTTGCGGCCATTTTGTTGAGGGCACTCATAGGTGTAGAACAGCGTTGACATTTTTCAAAACTACATTTCCCTTCATGTTCTATGGGGGTTCAAAGTTCAGAGTTGAATTATGGAATATGTCAATAACTGTTATTATTCTTGATAATAAGCCACAAAAGGTAACGATTTGACAGATATTGAAACACAGTTAGTTTCTCCTCCCTATTCTCCACTTGCACAATCTGAAAGTAGCCATTTCCGGCTGACTTCCGGTTGCCAATGGCACTTCCTGTCCCATCCAAATACATTGGTTTTAGCTACTTTTCTCCCCTTATTTAAACAACTTTGTCGTCACAGAGAGGCAATGAAACATTTGTATTATTATAGTATAGAATGTATTTAATAAGCAAACGTTTGTCAGCAGGGTTTTTGGGCTGTATTTCATGTAAAAACGTTTACTGTTAGTTTCCTTGCTCAGCCAGCATTAGCTAACCGAAGCTAGTGGTTAAACAGGCCGAATTAGCTTTGAGCTAACTATCTTTCCCGACCCATGTATTCATTCCATTCTAAACATAACGTTAGTTTACAAAACATGACCCGTCTATATAATGTTGAGGAACAAATTATATAGACGGGTAATGTTTTGAACAACTAACGTTACGTTTAGAATGGAATGCATCGGCAAAGATCCGTTAGCTCAAAGCTATTCCGGCCAGTTTATCAACTTCCTGTCATTTAGAAATATGATTTATAGTGAAAATCATTACCAAAACGTCAGGAAAAACCTAACAGGAGCATTATAGACGGTCATACAAATGTACAAATGCTATAAGGTGGCAAGAAATGCACTATAAACAATACTTTGCGGCGTCGTTTCTTGCGCTAGCCTCTTGTTAGCCAGCATTAGCCTTAATAGCTTTGAGCTAAGGATCTTTGCCGATGCATAAAGTATTGTTTATAGTGCATTTCTTGCCACCTTATAGCATTTGTACATTTGTATGACCGTCTATAATGCTCCCGTTATGTTTTTCCGGACGTTTTGGTAATGATTTTCACTATAAAATCATATTTCTAAATGACAGGAAGTTGATAAACTGGCCGGAATAGCTTTGAGCTAACAGATCTTTGCCGATGCATTCCATTCTAAACGTAACGTTAGTTGTTCAAAACATTACCCGTCTATATAATTTGTTCCTCAACGTTATATAGACGGGTCATGTTTTGTAAACTAACGTTATGTTTAGAATGGAATGAATACATGGGTCGGGAAAGATAGTTAGCTCAAAGCTAATCCGGCCTGTTTAACCACTAGCTTCGGTTAGCTAATGCTGGCTGAGCAAGGAAACTAACAGTAAACGTTTTTACATGAAATACAGCCCAAAAACCCTGCTGACAAACGTTTGCTTATTAAATACATTCTATACTATAATAATATAAACGTTTCATTGCCTCTCTGTGACGACAAAGTTGTTTAAATAAGGGGAGAAAAGTAGCTAAAACCAATGTATTTGGATGGGACAGGAAGTGCCATTGGCAACCGGAAGTCAGCCGGAAATGGCTACTTTGAGATTGTGCAAGTGGAGAATTGTGAGCATATAGGAACAACTAGATCTGAAATTCGTTTCAAAATGGTTGCACTGTGAGAAAAATAAAAAAGTACAATCGAGTACAGTAGATATTATTAGTGTGGGTGACCTGGCGAAGCCAGGTTGCAACCCACACTATAGATATCTATACTCTTTTTTCTTTATTCTTTCTTTATTCCACCGATTTTGCCAACAAACTACTCCCAGAGCGTTCGCGCCCCATACACGTGAAAGGTATCAAAACGACCGGCTTGCTCCAACTCGATATGCTATTCGAACTCGTAAAGTTTCACCGCACCGTCTGGCTACGAATTGACTTTAAACGGTAAAATTTCGGTCCCATTGGGAATGCATTGCAATTTAGAGTGTAACAGCTGAAATAATCTTTTTCCCCCTACCTTGGGTGAATTGCGAGTGTGATCTCAATTTTGGACGTAGAAATAAAACAAACACATCAAAACGATGACACGGCTGTCAGCCCGCTCACAAAATAAAAATAAATGGAATTGGACATTTCTATCTCAACTGACGACCATTTGTTTGAAGGTTCTCCTCCCCATTGACCGCCATGCAATCGCACTCTAGAAATCACATTTTTCACACTATTTTTTAGCCTTCTGTTCCGATCGCCGAAGGAGTGCCACAATATTGCACGAATGCCACAATTATCGCACACAACCCTTCGCCTACTCGTTGTAGTGCTCTTGTGCGAGTCACAACGCTTAATCTCTTATAGTTTTCTTTTAATCAACGTGACAATGCAGTCATGTAAAGAAAATTCAGAATATGCAAGTCATTGTGCTCATGGCTGATTGGTTCAGGCTTAACAGCTGTGAGGCTCAGGGCTCATGGCTCAGCTGACCTGCCAATGACATCATCCACTTAACCCATCATTGCCCATCACTGTGTTGCAGTACTGAATTGCTGGACAGCGCCCTCTGTCTTGTGGGTTGTGTCATTGTACTCAGTAGGGATATCCTCTTTCATTTTTCATTGGTCGATGTTGACCACCTTTCATTGGTCGATGTTGACCACTCCCCCGATCCTTAGACCACGCCCCCTTAGGCCACACCCCCTCAGTGTATCTCTTGAACCGTTTGTCGTAGAGACTTGCGGATTGTGCCATTGTACTCGGTGTAATAGTGTAATAGTGTGTAATAGTGTAATAGTGTAATAGTGTGTAATAGTGTAATAGTGTAATAGTGTGTAATAGTGTGTAATAGTGTAATAGTGTAATATTGTGTAATAGTGTAATAGTGTGTAATAGTGTAATAGTGTAATAGTGTAATCGTGTAATAGTGTAATAGTGTGTAATAGTGTAATAGTGTGTAATAGTGTAATAGTGTGTAATAGTGTAATAGTGTAATAGTGTAATAGTGTGTAATAGTGTAATAGTGTAATAGTGTAATAGTGTGTAATAGTGTAATAGTGTAATAGTGTGTAATAGTGTAATAGTGTAATAGTGTGTAATAGTGTGTAATAGTGTGTAATAGTGTAATAGTGTAATAGTGTAATAGTGTGTAATAGTGTAATAGTGTAATAGTGTATAATAGTGTAATAGTGTGTAATAGTGTAATAGTGTAATAGTGTAATAGTGTGTAATAGTGTAATAGTGTGTAATAGTGTAATAGTGTGTAATAGTGTAATAGTGTAATAGTGTAATAGTGTGTAATAGTGTAATAGTGTAATAGTGTAATAGTGTAATAGTGTGTAATAGTGTAATAGTGTAATAGTGTGTAATAGTGTAATAGTGTGTAATAGTGTAATAGTGTAATAGTGTGTAATAGTGTAATAGTGTAATAGTGTGTAATAGTGTAATAGTGTAATAGTGTGTAATAGTGTAATAGTGTAATAAATAGTGTGTAATTGTGTAATAGTGTGTAATAGTGTAATAGTGTAATAGTGTGTAATAGTGTAATAGTGTGTAATAGTGTAATAGTGTAATAGTGTGTAATAGTGTAATAGTGTAATAGAGTGTAATAGTGTAATAGTGTGCTATGCGACTTGCGGGTTGTGTCGTTGCACTCAGTAGGGATATCCTCTTTCATTGGTCTATGTTGACCACTCCCCCGATCCTTAAGCCGTGCCCCCTTTTTGTATCCTTTGAACCGTTTGTCATAGAGACTCGCGAGAGACCCTCTCCCCCGTTGGCCGGCGGTGCACAGGCGTCACCCACACTTTCACAATTCCCCCCGCGCGGAATTGTCTAGTTAGTGTGGGTGACCTGGCAAAGCCAGGTTGCAACCCACACTATAGATATCTATACTCTTTTTTCTTTATTCTTTCTTTATTCCACCGATTTTGCCAACAAACTCCTCCCAGAGCGTTCGCGCCCCATACACGTGAAAGGTATCAAAACGACCGGCTTGCTCCAACTCGATATGCTATTCGAACTCGTAAAGTTTCACCGCACCGTCTGGCTACGAATCGACTTTAAACGGTAAAATTTCGGTCCCATTGGGAATGCATTGCAATTTAGAGTGTAGCAGCTGAAATAATCTTTTTCCCCCTACCTTGGGTGAATTGCGAGTGTGATCTCAATTTTGGACGTAGAAATAAAACAAACACATCAAAACGATGACACGGCTGTCAGTCCGCTCACAAAAGAAAAATAAATGGAATTGGACATTTCTATCTCAACTGACGACCATTTGTTTGAAGGTTCTCCTCCCCATTGACCGCCATGCAATCGCACTCTAGAAATCACATTTTTCACACTATTTTTTAGCCTTCTGTTCCGATCGCCGAAGGAGTGCCACAATATCGCACGAATGCCACAATTATCGCACACAACCCTTCGCCTACTCGTTGTAGTGCTCATGTGCGCGTCACGAATGCCACAATTATCGCACACAACCCTTCGCCTACTCGTTGTAGTGCTCATGTGCGCGTCTTATAGTTTTCTTTTAATCAACGTGACAATGCAGTCATGTAAAGAAAATTCAGAATATGCAAGTCATTGTGCTCATGGCTGATTGGTTCAGGCTTAACAGCTGTGAGGCTCAGGGCTCATGGCTGAGCTGACCTGCCAATGACATCATCCACTTAACCCATCATTGCCCATCACTGTGTTGCAGTACTGAATTGCTGGACAGCGCCCTCTGTCTTGTGGGTTGTGTCATTGTACTCAGTAGGGATATCCTCTTTCATTTTTCATTGGTCGATGTTGACCACCTTTCATTGGTCGATGTTGACCACTCCCCCGATCCTTAGACCACGCCCCCTTAGGCCACACCCCCTCAGTGTATCTCTTGAACCGTTTGTCGTAGAGACTTGCGGATTGTGCCATTGTACTCGGTGTAATAGTGTAATAGTGTGTAATAGTGTAATAGTGTAATAGTGTGTAATAGTGTAATAGTGTAATAGTGTGTAATAGTGTGTAATAGTGTAATAGTGTAATATTGTGTAATAGTGTAATAGTGTGTAATAGTGTAATAGTGTAATAGTGTAATCGTGTAATAGTGTAATAGTGTGTAATAGTGTAATAGTGTGTAATAGTGTAATAGTGTGTAATAGTGTAATAGTGTAATAGTGTAATAGTGTGTAATAGTGTAATAGTGTAATAGTGTGTAATAGTGTGTAATAGTGTAATAGTGTAATAGTGTGTAATAGTGTAATAGTGTAATAGTGTGTAATAGTGTAATAGTGTGTAATAGTGTGTAATAGTGTAATAGTGTAATAGTGTAATAGTGTGTAATAGTGTAATAGTGTAATAGTGTATAATAGTGTAATAGTGTAATAGTGTGTAATAGTGTAATAGTGTGTAATAGTGTAATAGTGTGTAATAGTGTAATAGTGTGTAATAGTGTAATAGTGTAATAGTGTAATAGTGTGTAATAGTGTAATAGTGTAATAGTGTAATAGTGTAATAGTGTGTAATAGTGTAATAGTGTAATAGTGTGTAATAGTGTAATAGTGTGTAATAGTGTAATAGTGTAATAGTGTAATAGTGTGTAATAGTGTAATAGTGTAATAGTGTGTAATAGTGTAATAGTGTAATAGTGTGTAATAGTGTAATAGTGTAATAAATAGTGTGTAATTGTGTAATAGTGTGTAATAGTGTAATAGTGTAATAGTGTGTAATAGTGTAATAGTGTGTAATAGTGTAATAGTGTAATAGTGTGTAATAGTGTAATAGTGTAATAGAGTGTAATAGTGTAATAGTGTGCTATGCGACTTGCGGGTTGTGTCGTTGCACTCAGTAGGGATATCCTCTTTCATTGGTCTATGTTGACCACTCCCCCGATCCTTAAGCCGTGCCCCCTTTTTGTATCCTTTGAACCGTTTGTCATAGAGACTCGCGAGAGACCCTCTCCCCCGTTGGCCGGCGGTGCACAGGCGTCACCCACACTTTCACAATTTCCCCCGCGCGGAATTGTCTAGTTAGTGTGGGTGACCTGGCGAAGCCAGGTTGCAACCCACACTATAGATATCTATACTCTTTTTTCTTTATTCTTTCTTTATTCCACCGATTTTGCCAACAAACTCCTCCCAGAGCGTTTGCGCCCCATACACGTGAAAGGTATCAAAACGACCGGCTTGCTCCAACTCGATATGCTATTCGAACTCGTAAAGTTTCACCGCACCGTCTGGCTACGAATCGACTTTAAACGGTAAAATTTCGGTCCCATTGGGAATGCATTGCAATTTAGAGTGTAGCAGCTGAAATAATCTTTTTCCCCCTACCTTGGGTGAATTGCGAGTGTGATCTCAATTTTGGACGTAGAAATAAAACAAACACATCAAAACGATGACACGGCTGTCAGTCCGCTCACAAAAGAAAAATAAATGGAATTGGACATTTCTATCTCAACTGACGACCATTTGTTTGAAGGTTCTCCTCCCCATTGACCGCCATGCAATCGCACTCTAGAAATCACATTTTTCACACTATTTTTTAGCCTTCTGTTCCGATCGCCGAAGGAGTGCCACAATATCGCACGAATGCCACAATTATCGCACACAACCCTTCGCCTACTCGTTGTAGTGCTCATGTGCGCGTCACGAATGCCACAATTATCGCACACAACCCTTCGCCTACTCGTTGTAGTGCTCATGTGCGCGTCTTATAGTTTTCTTTTAATCAACGTGACAATGCAGTCATGTAAAGAAAATTCAGAATATGCAAGTCATTGTGCTCATGGCTGATTGGTTCAGGCTTAACAGCTGTGAGGCTCAGGGCTCATGGCTGAGCTGACCTGCCAATGACATCATCCACTTAACCCATCATTGCCCATCACTGTGTTGCAGTACTGAATTGCTGGACAGCGCCCTCTGTCTTGTGGGTTGTGTCATTGTACTCAGTAGGGATATCCTCTTTCATTTTTCATTGGTCCATGTTGACCACCTTTCATTGGTCGATGTTGACCACTCCCCCGATCCTTAGACCACGCCCCCTTAGGTCACACCCCCTCAGTGTATCTCTTGAACCGTTTGTCGTAGAGACTTGCGGATTGTGCCATTGGTCGATGTTGACCACCTTTCATTGGTCGATGTTGACCACTCCCCCTGTTGACCACCTTTCATTGGTCGATGTTGACCACTCCCCCGATCCTTAGACCACGCCCCCTTAGGCCACACCCCCTCAGTGTATCTCTTGAACCGTTTGTCGTAGAGACTTGCGGATTGTGCCATTGGTCGATGTTGACCACCTTTCATTGGTCGATGTTGACCACTCCCCCGATCCTTAGACCACGCCCCCTTAGGCCACACCCCCTCAGTGTATCTCTTGAACCGTTTGTCGTAGAGACTTGCGGATTGTGCCATTGTACTCAGTAGGGATATCCTCTTTCATTTTTCATTGGTCCATGTTGACCCCCTTTCATTGGTCCATGTTGACCACTCCCCCGATCCTTAGACCACGCCCCCTTATGCCACACCCCCTCAGTGTATCTCTTGAACCGTTTGTCGTAGAGACTTGCGGATTGTGCCATTGGTCGATGTTGACCACCTTTCATTGGTCGATGTTGACCACTCCCCCGATCCTTAGACCACACCCCCTTAGGCCACACCCCCTCAGTGTATCTCTTGAACCGTTTCTCGTAGAGACTTGCGGATTGTGCCATTGTACTCAGTAGGGATATCCTCTTTCATTTTTCATTGGTCCATGTTGACCACCTTTCATTGGTCGATGTTGACCACTCCCCCGATCCTTAGACCACGCCCCCTAAGGCCACACCCCCTCAGTGTATCTCTTGAACCGTTTGTCGTAGAGACTTGCGGATTGTGCCATTGGTCGATGTTGACCACCTTTCATTGGTCGATGTTGACCACTCCCCCGATCCTTAGACCACGCCCCCTTAGGCCACACCCCCTCAGTGTATCTCTTGAATCGTTTGTCGTAGAGACTTGCGGATTGTGCCATTGTACTCGGTGTAATAGTGTAATAGTGTGTAATAGTGTAATAGTGTAATAGTGTGTAATAGTGTGTAATAGTGTAATTGTGTAATAGTGTAATAGTGTAATAGTGTAATAGTGTGTAATAGTGTGTAATAGTGTAATATTGTGTAATAGTGTGTAATAGTGTAATAGTGTAATAGTGTGTAATAGTGTGTAATAGTGTAATAGTGTGTAATAGTGTAATAGTGTAATAGTGTAATAGTGTAATAGTGTGTAATAGTGTAATAGTGTGTAATAGTGTAATGGTGTAATAGTGTGTAATAGTGTAATAGTGTAATAGTGTGTAATAGTGTAATAGTGTGTAATAGTGTAATAGTGTAATAGTGTGTAATAGTGTAATAGTGTAATAGTGTGTAATAGTGTAATAGTGTAATAGTGTAATAGTGTCTAATAGTGTAATAGTGTGTAATAGTGTAATAGTGTAATAGTGTGTAATAGTGTAATAGTGTAATAGTGTGTAATAGTGTAATAGTGTAATAGTGTAATAGTGTGTAATAGTGTGTAATAGTGTAATAGTGTGTAATAGTGTAATAGTGTAATAGTGTAATAGTGTGTAATAGTGTAATAGTGTGTAATAGTGTAATAGTGTAATAGTGTGTAATAGTGTAATAGTGTAATAGTGTGTAATAGTGTAATAGTGTAATAGTGTAATATTGTGTAATAGTGTAATAGTGTGTAATAGTGTAATAGTGTAATAGTTTAATAGCATGTAATAGTGTAATAGTGTAATAGTGTGTAATAGTGTAATAGTGTAATAGTGTGTAATAGTGTAATAGTGTGTAATAGTGTAATAGTGTGTAATAGTGTAATAGTGTAATAGTGTGTAATAGTGTAATAGTGTGTAATAGTGTAATAGTGTAATAGTGTAATAGTGTGTAATAGTGTAATAGTGTGTAATAGTGTAATAGTGTAATAGTGTGTAATAGTGTAATAGTGTAATAGTGTGTAATAGTGTAATAGTGTAATAGTGTAATGGTGTAATAGTGTGTAATAGTGTAATAGTGTAATAGTGTAATAGTGTAATAGCGTGTAATAGTGTAATAGTGTAATAGTGTAATAGTGTGTAATAGTGTAATAGTGTAATAGTGTAATAGTGTGTAATAGTGTAATAGTGTGTAATAGTGTAATAGTGTGTAATAGTGTAATAGTGTAATAGTGTGTAATAGTGTGTAATAGTGTAATAGTGTAATAGTGTGTAATAGCGTAATAGTGTGTAATAGTGTAATAGTGTGTAATAGTGTAATAGTGTAATAGTGTGTAATAGTGTAATAGTGTAATAGTGTGTAATAGTGTAATAGTGTAATAGTGTAATAGTGTAATAGTGTGTAATAGTGTAATAGCGTAATAGCGTGTAATAGTGTAATAGTGTAATAGTGTAATAGTGTGTAATAGTGTAATAGTGTAATAGTGTAATAGTGTGTAATAGTGTGTAATAGTGTAATAGTGTGTAATAGTGTCATAGTGTAATAGTGTGTAATAGTGTAATAGTGTGTAATAGTGTAATAGTGTGTAATAGTGTAATAGTGTGTAATAGTGTAATAGTGTGTAATAGTGTAATAGTGTAATAGTGTGTAATAGTGTGTAATAGTGTAATAGTGTGTAATAGTGTAATAGTGTGTAATAGTGTAATAGTGTAATAGTGTGTAATAGTGTAATAGTGTGTAATAGTGTAATAGTGTGTAATAGTGTAATAGTGTAATAGTGTGTAATAGTGTAATAGTGTAATAGTGTAATAGTGTGTAATAGTGTAATAGTGTAATAGTGTAATAGTGTGTAATAGTGTAATAGTGTGTAATAGTGTAATAGTGTGTAATAGTGTAATAGTGTAATAGTGTGTAATAGTGTAATAGTGTAATAGTGTGTAATAGTGTACTAGTGTGTAATAGTGTGTAATAGTGTAATAGTGTGTAATAGTGTAATAGTGTAATAGTGTGTAATAGTGTAATAGTGTAATAGTGTAATAGTGTGTAATAGTGTGTAATAGTGTAATAGTGTAATAGTGTGTAATAGTGTGTAATAGTGTAATAGTGTGTAATAGTGTAATAGTGTGTAATAGTGTAATAGTGTAATAGTGTGTAATAGTGTAATAGTGTAATAGTGTGTAATAGTGTAATAGTGTAATAGTGTAATAGTGTGTAATAGTGTAATAGTGTAATAGTGTGTAATAGTGTGTAATAGTGTAATAGTGTAATAGTGTGTAATAGTGTAATAGTGTAATAGTGTAATAGTGTGTAATAGTGTAATAGTGTAATAGTGTGTAATAGTGTAATAGTGTAATAGTGTGTAATAGTGTAATAGTGTAATAGTGTGTAATAGTGTGTAATAGTGTAATAGTGTAATAGTGTGTAATAGTGTAATAGTGTAATAGTGTAATAGTGTAATAGTGTAATAGTGTGTAATAGTGTAATAGTGTAATAGTGTGTAATAGTGTAATAGTGTACCGTTTGTCATAGAGACTCGCGAGAGACCCTATCCCGTTGGCCGGCGGTGCACAGGCGACACCCACACTTTCACAATTTCCCCCGCGCGGAATTGTCTAGTTATCTGTTATTATGCATGCCTGGTGATGCTAAATCCAAATTGAACTTGGGCATTTGAAAGATACTATATGTATATATATATATATATATATATATAAATGTGCGAATTGGCTATAATAAGGTAATGTATAAGCATATATTCTATATTCTATAATAATATTTCAAATTGCATTGGTCCGGATGGGAGAATTCAGTACTGTATATGCAGAACCTTCGGTTTTATCATCTTCCCTTTATTAATTTCGAGGTCAGTGGCAGTTTTTTAAGTCTGGTCATTAATATCATGGTGTTATTCACTGTCAAAGATGAAAAGAAAAATCATAATTCATATTTTCCTTTGTTTCATCACAATTTAAGCAAGCCTAGTAATAGACACAATATTTCTGACACTGAGAATACATGCATTGAGGTCCATAGATGTACCTAGATACCAAGAATATGCAAATAGCCCTTCCATTTACCTAGGTATACATTTTATGCAGATTTTCACCTGGGGTGGAACAGGTTAATATAATAGAAATTAAGAAATGCTATCGAGGAACAACAGTGAGTCTGCATCGTCCAGGCAGCACAGGGGAAATATGCGTGTTGCTTTGTGTGCCCTTGAAAGGTAAATACAACGACTAACCAGAGCGACAGACACAGCTAATAAACACAGAGGGGAAGACGTCCAATCGGGGGGAAAATCGAAATTCACCAAACACACCAAACACACTGTAAACTGCCCAGCGACCCCGCCTCCGGTACGGTCCCAGCAGGCACCGCGGGGAGGTATATTCGGCCTGGCACCAGAGGCAAGCGCATGAGGAGTATGCCGACAGTCGGGTGGATCGATGCAGGTGCTCGGAATAAGAAGTAGTGGGCTTTTAATATAGATTGCACTCCTAAATGGACGTGAATGCCTGCTCACATTCCCTCCCCATGACAGTCAGCTTGGCTGAAACAGAAGGCTAAGAGATTCCCTAATTTTCTCTCCCCCATATTAAACTCATAATCCCTTACCGGTGCCCCTGCAGGCACGGATGATTTGATTTGATTTGTTTTGTTTATGTGCATTATGCTTTGTTTATGTGCAGTCGCTTTGCGACTTATGCCTCACATTCACCCATTCACTCACACATTCACACACCGATGGCGGAGGCGACCAATGCAAGGTGCTGACCTGCTCATCGGGAGCAGTTAGGGGTTAAGTGTCTTGCTCAATGACACTTTGACACGCTGCCCGGGAGGAGCGGGAATCGAACCGGGAACCTTTCTGATTTTCAGACGACTGCTCTACCTGTCGCCCCGATATCATCAACATACTGTGTGAAGCTAATTAATGAACATACTATGTGAAGCTCTAATTAATGAACATACTGACTGAAGCTCTAATTAATGAACATACTGTGTGACGCTCTAATTAATGAGCATACTGTGTGAAGCTTTAATTAATGAACATGATGTGTGAAGCTCTAGTTAATGAACATGATGTGTGAAGCTCTAGTTAATCAACATGATGTGTGAAGCTCTAATTAACATGCTATGTGAAGCTTTAATGAATGAACATACTGTGTGACGCTCTAATTAATGAACATACTGTGTGACGCTCTAATTAATGAACATGATGTGTGAAGCTCTAGTTAACATGATATGTGAAGCTTTAAAATGAACATACTGTGTGACGCTCTAATTAATTAACATACTGTGTGACACTCTAATTAATGAACATGATGTGTGACGCTCTAGTTAATGAACATGATGTGTGACGCTCTAGTTAATGAACATGATGTGTGAAGCTCTAGTTAATGAACATGCTGTGTGAAGCTAATTAATTAACATACTGTGTGATGCTCTAATTAATGAACATACTGTGTGAAGCTAATTAATTGCCATACTGTGTGATGCTCTAATTAATGAACATACTGTGTGAAGCTAATTAATTACCATACTGTGTGATGCTCTAATTAATGAACATACTGTGTGAAGCTAATTAATTAACATACTGTGTGAAGCTTTAATTAATTATCTATCTATCTATCTATCTATCTATCTATCTATCTATCTATCTATCTATCTATCTATCTATCTATCTATCTATCTATCTATCTATCTATCTATCTATCTATCTATCTATCTATCTATCTATCTATCTATCTATCTATCTATCTATCTATCTATCTATCTATCTATCTATCTATCTATCTATCTATCTATCTATCTATCTATCTATCTATCTATCTATCTATCTATCTATCTATCTATCTATCTATCTATCTATCTATCTATCTATCTATCTATCTATCTATCTATCTATCTATCTATCTATCTATCTATCTATCTATCTATCTATCTATCTATCTATCTATCTATCTATCTATCTATCTATCTATCTATCTATCTATCTATCTATCTATCTATCTATCTATCTATCTATCTATCTATCTATCTATCTATCTATCTATCTATCTATCTATCTATCTATCTATCTATCTATCTATCTATCTATCTATCTATCTATCTATCTATCTATCTATCTATCTATCTATCTATCTATCTATCTATCTATCTATCTATCTATCTATCTATCTATCTATCTATCTATCTATCTATCTATCTATCTATCTATCTATCTATCTATCTATCTATCTATCTATCTATCTATCTATCTATCTATCTATCTATCTATCTATCTATCTATCTATCTATCTATCTATCTATCTATCTATCTATCTATCTATCTATCTATCTATCTATCTATCTATCTATCTATCTATCTATCTATCTATCTATCTATCTATCTATCTATCTATCTATCTATCTATCTATCTATCTATCTATCTATCTATCTATCTATCTATCTATCTATCTATCTATCTATCTATCTATCTATCTATCTATCTATCTATCTATCTATCTATCTATCTATCTATCTATCTATCTATCTATCTATCTATCTATCTATCTATCTATCTATCTATCTATCTATCTATCTATCTATCTATCTATCTATCTATCTATCTATCTATCTATCTATCTATCTATCTATCTATCTATCTATCTATCTATCTATCTATCTATCTATCTATCTATCTATCTATCTATCTATCTATCTATCTATCTATCTATCTATCTATCTATCTATCTATCTATCTATCTATCTATCTATCTATCTATCTATCTATCTATCTATCTATCTATCTATCTATCTATCTATCTATCTATCTATCTATCTATCTATCTATCTATCCATCCATATATTCAAACCTTTAGGACAATTGAGGTCACCCTAATTTTCAATGTCGTCGAGACGTACATACATTTCAATGCATACATTTTTTACAGTATAATAATAATACATATGTGCCACTCACACCGCCATGCACGGCAACGGGGATGTCACTCCCCCGGCGGGCCGGCCCATCTCCCCCGGTCCCAGCGGCCTCGCCAGCACCAGGAACCCAGCGAACCCCACGCCCCCACCCCCAAACTCCACGGAGGAATGACAGGTCACGTCATTAGATTAGTCTGGCATCAGCTACCAGCTGTATAGTCTGTTGGCGCTGATCTCGAGCCACGTTGCTGATCCATTTCTGAGCACATGTCCTCAATGCAACTCGCAACATGGGGACCTGAGACCAGAGAAACAACAGCCGTCAAAGAGAGTAAAGAGGAGGGGGAAAATTCAAAGCTGCAAAGTTAACAGAGGATGTATCGCACATGTTCTAATGAGTCGGCTCTTAATTAGTGGCACAGGAAATCGATGGTTCCCCCAAATGCTTGTCATTAACAAACGAGCAGTCTTGACAGCCAGTGAGACCTGTGCTGAATAACTGAATTTTCTGGGGTGCTTTTCTTTTGTTGATAATTTTCTTTTTGCTACAGTAGATGACTGGCGATGAATGTCAAATGTGTGTGTGTGTGCGTGCGTGCGTGCGTGTGTGTGTGTGTGTGTGTGTATTGGTGCATATGTGTGTGTCATAGTGCTTGTACTGTACATTCGAATGCTCCTGAATGTGAGTGGTAGGGCATGTGTGTGTGTGTGTGTGTGTGTGTGTGTGTGTGTGTGTGTGTGTGTGTGTGTGTGTGTGTGTGTGTGTGTGTGTGTGTGTGTGTGTGTGTGTGTGTGTGTGTGTGTGTGTGTGTGTGTGTGTGTGTGTGTGTGTTACATCCTTGTATGTGTTTGAGCAATAATATGTGCAAGCATATTTGTGTTGCACTGTATTGATCACAGCATGGCATTCAGACTCGGAGTGTCTAGAGGTGAGAAGAGAATAGTTAATGAATTTCAGGGGTGGTGACAGGAAAAATCTATAGCACCTTGTATTATGCCCGGTCTCATGGCCAAGAACAGCGCTTTTACCATTCATCCATTTCTTTATGAATGTCTATGAATTGTCCTAAAGGAATCGAGCTCCAAAGGGCAGCTCTTTTCCTCACCGTATCAAACACAGCCTGGCGGTATATTCTACTCACCGGAGACTCTGCACAGAACATTCCTTTGACTGCTAAGGAGTTGAAATGACACAAAGGTTTCAGAAACATTACGTGCATCTTTTTCTTTCCTCGTTTGGCAATTATTTCTCTGAAAGTTACAGGAACTGCATATTAACCAGGGCCGCCCTGCCCCGCTAGGCCCCGCCTTCCGTAAAGGGGCATGTCACCCATTTTAAGAATTCACATCGATGTTCACCTCAGGGGCGTCATTTTGGTATGGCAAGGTATGGCACTCGCCATACCTTGGCAAAAGAAAATGTAAAAAAAAAAAATAATAATAATTTATTAAAAAATGTTATGTTGATTTAAATTCGAATGTCAACATTATGAACGAAGCTTCGAACATTCGGTACAGCCCTAGCATGTTTTGATATTGTCAATTATCTCACTTTTACTAGGTGACTTTTACTGTGACTAACTGAAATATGCCCTAAAAATAAGAAAAAAACATAGGGACGTTTTTTAATCAAAGGGCAGCAGAGACAAGTGATACAGGGACACAGGTAGTGGCTTCGTGATTATAATAGTGCAGTTCAGCATTCAGTAACCCATACTTTTTGTGAATGTGTTTTTAATACTACATTCTGTTGAACACACACCTCAAAACCGTACCTAAGTTATGATATTACATTCTGCATAATTCGTATGCAAAATATTGTGGCTCCCTGCTTTAGTCTGTTGACACATTTCTATACAAAAAATGCTTGTGTAGTCCTGTGTCAAACCTAAATGTCATATAACTGAATTGTATAGAAACAACTCACCAAAAGTGACTATTGCACAACTGATTTGACAAAAAAAATCCCCCTGCACCCCCCCCCCCCCCCCCCCCCCCCCCCCTTCGCCATACCTTGCCTTTTACTGAAATGACGCCACTGTGCCCCGGGGACATTATTTCAGTCATTAACACTCACTCTCTCCTAAAGCTAGAACTCAGAGAGGGAGAACCCTCCGCTTGGTCAACGAATGAGGCTCTAACTTTATGAGGCCGTAACATGTTTGTGAGATTCTGAAACGGAATTAAAACCTAATTTTGGTGTAAGAGCTAACGGAACGTAGACCAATCTCAGTCACTCTTATTGTCTGGGACCAAATTCGGTCACGCCCCATTTTGCACGACATCCAGGCTTTTTTTTTACCGTCAGCGTTTGGGAATTTCATGTTGACAGGTAGATGAAGTGAAATTATACTTATTTTAGAATATATATCAAATTTCATGAGTATTCATCTATATTTAGTCATCTAAAGACTATTAGATATGAACCTATGTACCAGTAAAAAGTGGGAATCTCTAGAATGTGTTTTTGGCGACGGTGTTTACGGAAGTGCGGGTAGCCTCTCAAGTGGACGATACACAACACTTTCTGTTGTCAGTAGATGGCAGCATTGTTTAAAATTAAAAGGTGAAAATGTTATGACTACAACATGAATACAATTCCCAAGACCTTTAGCACAGGTCACAGGTCACAGGTCACTGGTCGGCACCAGATTAGGAAAACGCGATCTGAACAGCGTTAAACTATTAATGGGACCTGAGTACAGTGATCGAGAATGGTCAACCAATTATCTTAACAAAAGTGCATCATTAGCATTATGTTTGTTGTCTAAACGGGAACATAATGGTACAATTTAAGATTTGAATGTTATCCGCATATAAAGGACAAATAAAACATCGCTAATTTGTAAGAAACACCAATGAAAACGGCGCAGGGTAAGTTATATTCGCTATTGTTATGAAAATGTGATAGAATCCTATAAAAATGTGGACGCATTTGGTCACCGTGACGTTAAAAACAAACATTTTATTCCAGGGTTTTCCCAATACATTTTCTGCCTGGTCCACTTTCTAGGATTTAAATGACTTGGCGGGCCAACCCCGACCCCCTCACCCCTCCCTCGTTCAATTTGAAGTTCAAATTGCAGACAAATTCCTTTCAGTTGCTTGAAATGCAAGTCCAAACATTCAATAACCATTTTAGTTGTTTTGTTATATGACGGAGCATCAAATTTGCGTAATTATAGCCTACAGCTCGAAACACTTTAACGCCGGCCTAGACTTTCATGGA
The DNA here is from genome assembly GCF_963971535.1 of Notolepis coatsorum. Taxonomy (NCBI): domain Eukaryota; kingdom Metazoa; phylum Chordata; class Actinopteri; order Aulopiformes; family Paralepididae; genus Notolepis; species Notolepis coatsorum. The sequence goes on along the minus strand of NW_028169167.1, from coordinate 146,035 downwards.
ATTTAAAATGTAATTGTCCATGGCAGAGAAGCGCAACACTCATTTGTTTAACACAAATAAAAACAGGGTAATAACCGAATGGAAAATAGATATGCAGGACCATATACATTGCCTTAACTGAGAACTGTAAGTCACAGTAACTGAACATATTTGAGTTGACTCCACTTGAGAACCTTAAGTCACAGTAACTGAACATATTTGAACTGCCTTAACTGAGAACTGTAAGTCACAGTAACTGAACATATTTGAGTTGCCTCCACTTGAGAACCTTGAGTCACAGTAACTGAACATATTTGAACTGCCTTAACTGAGAACTGTAAGTCACAGTAACTGAACATATTTGAGTTGACTCCACTTGAGAACTGTAAGTCAGAGTAACTGACCATATTTGATTTGACTTAACTGAGAACCAGTGATGCCAGTAACGCGTTACTAAGTAACGCGTTATTGTAATCTGATTACTTTTCCCCGAAAATAGCAATCTAACGCGTTAATCTTTAAAAGCCAGTAATCTGATTGCAGTTACTTGTCCAAGTGGCTGTGCATTACTATTTTGTTACTATCTCATCATAAATTCATAATGCAGGCGGAATGCAGTATTTTATTTCGTTTTCGACAGTCAAAAATACATTTTGAGCTGTTTTTCTTTTGGGAGTGACGTGGTGTGGCAGTGAAAGGGTTAAATACAAGAATGTGTCCCGCGGCGTGACTGGTCCCTCTGTCTGTGAGTGACTCTGCTTTGGTACAATCACATTCCCCATCTACAGTCTGCGAATCAGAGGCAGAGTAGGGCGGGTCTTCACAGCACGTCATGTGACATATGCGCCAATCGTGTGACAGCAGGGCTCCGTCGTCGGAGAATTCCACCCCAAAACGCTTGGCAAAATTAAAAGTGAACCCAAACCGCAAGATGACTTTTGCGGTTTCTGTTCAGAATTCCACCCCAAAACGCTTGTCTAAACGTAGCCTCAGTCACTACTTCACGGCGGAGGAAACAAAATACTGTCTACCGCTAAAAACAGCACATCCAATTGCATTGAAAGCATCTGGAATCACAACACTAGCCGGCGCTTCGACTAGGTACAGGAGGGTTGATGGTGGCAGAGCAAAAGCTCTTATTTGCCAGATTTACAGTTAATTTACATGTTAAAGAGAGACTGATTGTATGTTTATAGAGAGACATTTATAAAAACAATTTAATAGTTACAGTTGATATAATTGAATAGTTCAGCCTGCATTTGTTAGATGTGATACACTGGTTTTGTAAAACCACTGGCTGGCTGCTCTAATGCTGTGAGCATCATAGACTGTTGCTTTACCATACTTGATGGTACAGAAGCTGAAGCACTAGTTTAACAATTTACGTTATGTGCAGAGAAACAAGTTAAAAACAATTTATGCACTTTCAATAAAGCGTTTAAAAAAAAACTGTTGGGGGAACGACGACGACTTCGTAACCTAGTTACTTTCAAAGTAACTAAGTTACTCTGATAATCAAGTAATCAGTAAAGTAACTTAGATTACTTTTTAAAGGAGTAATCAGTAATCAGTAATCAGATTACTTTTACAAGTAATCTGTGGCATCACTGCTGAGAACCTTAAGTCACAGTAACAGACCATATTTGAGTTGCCTTAACTGCGAATTGTAAGTCTTAGCCAACTGAAAACATTTGAGTTGATCAACTTAAAAAATTTGAGGCAGGAGATTACGTCAATTTTTTTAAGTTCTGGAAACATATTCGGGTTTACAGTGTACATGTACAGTATATTAGGGGTGTAATGGTACACGTATCCGTACCAAACCGTTTCAGTATGGGACCTTCGGTTCAGTACGCACTGTGTACAGAACGAATACCATGTTACTTTAACCACTAACGGAACACACGTGCATTACTTTTTTTTTGGCATGTGTGGAACTTGATTCAAAGTGCCCCTCCTTCCCAAAATATAATTTGCGCAAAGGGCCGGATGTTGTTCGCACACGCACAACACTGTCTGAGAGATGACCTGTCATTTAGCATAGCCTCATAGTAGGGCGAACGCAAACGACAAGCCAGAGCTATTATACATTTGAATATAGAATATTCGTTGACAGCCATAGTAGCTGCACACTACAGTACGTCACACCCGAGTGGAACATGGAAAGACACGTTCTGCAAACTTTCCCCCACCGTACCAAAATTAACCGTGAACCGTGACGTCAAAACCGAGATACGTACCGAACCGTGCTGTTTGTGTACCGTTACACCCCTAATATATATTAAAAATGTCTTCGTGTTTTTCCGGGCCAAATTAAAATGCTTTATTTGCCTGATGTGGCCCGTGGGCCACCTATTGGGAACCCCTGTTTTATGGCCTAATCAATGAATGAATTCATGAATTCAGAGGCTGTGGAGCAGCCCCAGATATGACATCACCGATCTGAGGCTTCTGGACGACCATCTCTCAGATATCATCCAGCTTTAGGTGCGTGTTCGTTCACAGAAACTGACGGAACCGTCTCCGGGACACACAGCAAGAACACATAACGATCAATCATTGGGTCACATTCCCCTTTAATAGATCTCCCAATCAATCAATCACAGATTGTTTAGACATTTTTTAAGATAGATTACAAAAAAAATCTCATTACGACAAAATTAGTAGTGGAGTTATTTAATCAAGGACCTCTTAGTTATTAATTGGTTGTAGGGAGGTCACCCAGCCAATCATGTCATGTCAAACATAATTTGAACCGACCAATCAGAGGGCCCCTCAAAGCCTCATTCATCATGTCAAACATCATTTCAACTGGATGGCTGTGCCCCCCCCGCTGCAAAGATCTGATTTAAAGCTGCTGTGTGTAATATTTCATATTAATCAGCTGTAAGCCCATTATGATGCCTGAAAGCCACTGACGTCCCTAGTCACAGCTTGTGGGGGGGGTGGGGGGGGGGGGGGGGGGGGGGGGGGGGGGTGGTATGTTTCAGATATGGTATGTTTCATAGCAGGCTTAGATTTACAGCTATCATTGGAAAGAGGACACCTTGCAGGCCTCACAGGGACCAGTACCAGCCATTGTGTATGCTAGTCTATCGACAAAAGGACAAAATTGTGCTCAGATGATGCAATTCAACGGGCGCCTCTGAATCGGGGGTGTTGTTATAGCCATGGGCTTTCATCTCTAGCCCTGGACCTTAAAATGCCCTCCTTTAATGTGTATTCTTCCCCCACTGTCGCTGTGTCTCCGCTTTTAACAAACAACATAAAGCCCCAGCCCTATCCATAGACAGACTGAGTGCTGTATCACTACCTGAGCCACTATTTATGATATAATATGATATAATGACAGTGACTCAGGAGTTAGAGCAGTCGTCTGGTAACGGTGAGGAACAAATTGTAAAGCGCTTTGGATAAAAGCTGTTATACTGTATAAATGTACCATGTTGAAGGCAGATGTCCTGTGTAGGATTGTTAGTAACTGTCTAACTGCATATATATATCTGTGTCCACTAGAGGGCGCTCTAGGCGGAGACACTCAGGAACACCACCAGGTGGCGAGTATAAATAGAGATGTCTCCTCCCACTTCTTTCTCTTCCCCCCAGTCTCTCAGTGAGAGGAGACCTGTAGTGTTACTATATAATATAATAAACAACGCCAGTTAAGGCTCAAGATAGAAACCATGCCTCTTGACCACATTATTGTCGCCCTATAGCCGAATTCTGTCAACACACCATTTACCATTTTCTTTATATAATTGGGTTTTTCATTTCATTTCTATGTGAAGATAATTAGAAAAATGTTGAGTTCGGTAAATAAATGCGTTGATTTTTCCTCAAGTGATGAGAAGCTTTTGAACGTGATTTGAAGTGAGTTGGATTGAAGAGGGTGAAGTGGATTTCCTTTGCAAAATACAAATAGAGGGCGTATTTAGTTGTCAATATGCTGCTGGTTATTATGTTTGAATCTGTGTCTTGTGTGCTGTCACCAAAAATGTGTTTTAATCGGTGGTCAGGTGCGCCGTCACCGAATATGTTTTCATCTGTGTCTGGCCAGGTGGCCTCTAACTGTTCCGCAACTGTAAGTTACTTCCGGGGTAGGCCTGATTGGCCCCGACAGGCACGTGACGCGCAACTTTCTCTGCCGCGCGGCACGCTCCGTGGAGCGGAGCGGCAGAGCTTGCGGAATTATGTCACCGCCCTAATCCGCCATGCTTTTCATTCGGCGCTTCAGCTCACCTGGCAGAGCAGCGGTCCTGCGGTCCTGCGGTCCGTTCTTGACGAGTTCGAATCCCATCACATTTTTTTTTTTTAACGTGATTTTTTTTTTAACGTGTATTCGCCGGTTAAGGTTAGGCATGGTTAAGGTTAAGGTTAAGGTTAGGCATTGTTTCGGAGTTGGTTAAGGTTAGAACGGTTAAGTTTAGGCGCTGTTAAGGAGCTGGTTAAGGTTAGAGTTTGTCTTAGAGAATGGCAATATTCTTTCTATGGTTAAGGTTAGGCATGGTTAAGGTTAAGGTTAAGGTTAGGCATTGTTTCGGAGTTGGTTAAGGTTAGAACGGTTAAGTTTAGGCGCTGTTAAGGAGCTGGTTAAGGTTAGAGTTTGTGTTAGAGAATGGCAATAGACAGCCTATTTCCGCGCGACAGCTCTCAGCAGCCTCGTTGCGCGTCCTGAGTTTGCCGCGTCACGTGCCTGTCGGGGCCAATCAGGCCTACCCCGGAAGTAACTTACAGTTGCGGAACGGGTACAGGCGGCCAGGTGGGTCTGTCACCAAATCATACGTTTTCATCTGTCAAGGTGCGCCATCACCGAATGTGTTTACAGTTTCATCTGTTATGGTTCTCTGACACCAGATTATGTCCTATTAGGGATGTCCCGATCCGATCACGTGATCGGGATCGGGGCTGATCATGTGATTTTCGGGATAAAAAAGAAAAAAAATGATTTTTTTTCTTTTTTTTACTTTTTTTTTTTTAATTCAACAAACATGACCATGTTCACGTCTTACGTCAAGACACTTCGGATGGTACGTATTTGTCTTTCCCAGGCACCCCCCATATGACTTGATGCAGGGGTGTTCAGGATGAACTCGCATCCAAGTTCCTTGCACTCTTCCGGATCCATTTCTTTCAGTGCTTTAGCGAACCCTCCTCGTGCTCCAACGAAGTTTGTGCCTTGATCGCTTCTTATCTGGCGTACATTCCTATATGAAGTCATGGCGGTGGTAAACAGCCGACCTCTGACCATCGATTGCCTCAATGATCCATCTAGCCCAGAGCCTCTGACACCAAACCACATCCTGACCATGAAGTCCACAATCCTCGCCCCGCCGCCCGGAAGGTTCGTCAAGGAAGATCTGTACCTCCGCAAAAGATGGCGGCGAGTGCAACTCTTAGCCAACCACTTCTGGACAAGATGGAAGAAGGAGTACCTCACGACACTCCAACCGAGACAGAAGTGGACCAAGGATCGTAGGAACACAAGGGTCGACGACATTGTACTCCTACAGCATGAGTCCACACCACGTAACCAGTGGAGGATGGCGAAGGTTATTGAGGTGTACCCAGGGAGAGACGGGAGAGTGCGAAGCCTTAAGTTGCTTATCAGCGACCCCAACCTTGATAAGAAAGGCAAGCGCATCTCCACACCAGTCGTCCTGGAGAGGCCCATCCATAAGACGGTGACGCTGGTGGAAGCAGAATGAAGCCTCTTGCGCCCTCTAGCTTTCTCTATATCTCTATCATTCTATCTTTCTATCCTTTTCTCTCCCTCCAGGCAGGCTGAGGTGATTCGTCCGGTGGAGGCCAAGGACCATAGTTATTGTAGTTATTGCTTTACGTTTCAGGCATTATGTGGGCAGTTATCGTAAGAATCATATACAATGCTTAAATATGCTTGGTGGGAGTGTAACTGCAGCCGTGTCATAGTGTAATTCCAGTTAAGCTGCAGTGTGATGTCATAGTAGAACTGGTTAGAACAGGCTAGAACGTGAACATGAGGCCTTAGTTTGGCATATCATCATTCTTTTATTTATTGTCACACAGCAGAATAATTTTGCCAAAACAAATGCATTTCCTTTGATTTAATTATACATCAAATGATTTATGTCAAGGATTGCAATGCCTCGCTTGAATGAAGCTTGAGTGAATGTAATGTGAGAAATTGGGCAACTTGACATATTGGGAAATTGGGAAATTGTATATATTTTTATACATTTTTTGATCGGATCGGGAAAGATCGGTATCGGTAGATACTCAAAATCACATGATCGGGATCGGATCGGGAGCAAACAAATGTGATCGGGACATCCCTATGTCCTATAGCATGGTATGAATGATGTTCAGATGCAGTGGCCTGGCTGTACCTGGTGGCATTGAGCCCAATATTTTGGCTGGAATCTGTGGGGAAGCCTGTTGGATCGTGATTGTGTTTTATGGGATTTTTGCTTGTTTGGTAGTCTTATGAATAAATGTAACTGGTTGTTGTGCGTTTATTCTTGTTTCTTGGTAATGACATTGATTTGGGCTATGATGTCTATTTATGATGCCGCTGTCATACCCCTCCAGTCCTCCAGGCTTCCCACCCTCCATAACCCTTGGTTCTCCCACTCTATCCCTACCCAGCTACTCTTCCTCTCTCCCAGATATACATCCCCTGATGTATATCTGTGATGCAGCATTCTGTCATACTGAGTAATAGTGATGTATATCTGTGATGCAGCATTCTGCCATACTGAGTAATAGTGATGTATATCTGTGATGCAGCATTCTGTCATACTGAGTAAGAGTGATGTCTATGTATGATGCAGCATTCTGTCATACTGAGTAATAGTGAGGTCTATTTATGATGCAGCATCCTGTCATACTGAGTAATAGTGATGTCTATTTATGATGGAGCATTCTGTCATACTGAGTAATAGTGATGTCTATTTATGATGCAGCAGTCCGTCATACTGAGTAGTAGTGATGTATATTTATGATGCAGCATGCTGTCATACTGAGTAATAGTGATGTCTATTTATGATGCAGCATCCTGTCATACTGAGTAATAGTGATGTCTATTTATGATGCAGCATCCTGTCATACTGAGTAATAGTGATGTCTATGTATGATGCAGCATTCTGTCATACTGAGTAATAGTGATGTCTATTTATGATGCAGCATTCTGTCATACTGAGTAATAGTGATGTATATTTATAATGCAGCATGCTGTCATACTGAGTAATAGTGATGTCTATTTATGATGCAGGATGCTGTCATACTGAGTAATAGTGATGTCTATTTATGATGCAGCATGATGTCATACTGAGTAATAGTGATGCATCATTGTTTCAGTCACCATAATAAAAGGCGGCACGGTGGTGTAACACTGTCGCCTCACAGCTAGAAGGTTGTGGGTTCGATTCCCGCTTGGTGATCAGGTTGCCGTGTTGCCAGGTACCCAGGTGGGGTATCTCCCGGGCCTTTCTGTGTGGAGTTTGCATGTTCTCCCCGTGCTCAGTGCATGTCTATGTTCCTGTGGGTCGCCCATTGCATGTGTGTGTGTGATAACATAGGTGTTAATCTGATGACAAATAAAGACTTATACTTATATCAATGTGTCTGCAATTAATGTATTGTAACTCTCAAGTGTTGAGCCTTGTGCTGCGGTACAAAACAATATCTCCAGGAACTTCCTTGTTTTTCACTTCAATATCACAGAGCAGAGCGCTTATTGCCGTTTTCTCTGACTCTAACCTGGCTGGCAAGAGTGCGAACGGCATCTTAATGTTTGGCCTTGCGCCAGCTGAAACGCCTATCATTGCTCCCATGCTGAAGGGAAGACACTCGTTTTCTTTTTCCTCAACAGCCTGGACACATGTGACACAGAACGCATCTTTGTCTATGTCGTAGTGTAGCCACCTCCATGTGTCACATGTATTGTCATTATAGAGCACAAGTACAGTACTACGAAAAGACGTTTGGCATCCAACGAGAGTGCATACGTAGCAGTAAAGTACAATAGTAATATACAATGTACAGGTGATTAAACTGTAGTATATATATATAAAAGCAATAATGCTAATCAGATGTATGTACAAACATATAATAATAATAATAATATAATAATAATTATTATTATTATTATTATTATTATTATTATTATTATTATTATTATTATTATTATTATTATTATTATTATTATTATTATTATTATTATTATTATTATTATTATTATTATTATTATTATTATTATTATTATTATTATTATTATTATTATTATTATTATTATTATTATTATTATTATTATTATTATTATTATTTATTATTATTATTATTATTATTATTATTATTATTATTATTATTATTATTATTATTATTATTATTATTATTATTATTATTATTATTATTATTATTATTATTATTATTATTATTATTATTATTATTATTATTATTATTATTATTATTATTATTATTATTATTATTATTATTATTATTATTATTATTATTATTATTATTATTATTATTGTTATTATTATTATTGTTATTATTATTGTTATTATTATTGTTATTATTATTATTATTGTTATTATTATTGTTATTATTATTGTTATTATTATTATTATTATTATTATTAGTGTTATTATTATTATTATTATTATTATTATTATTATTATTATTATTATTATTATTATTATTATTATTATTATTATTATTATTATTATTATTATTATTATTATTATTATTATTATTATTATTATTATTATTATTATTATTATTATTATTATTATTATTATTATTATTATTATTATTATTATTATTATTATTGTTATTATTATTATTATTATTATTATTATTATTATTATTATTATTATTATTATTATTATTATTATTATTATTATTATTATTATTATTATTATTATTATTATTATTATTATTATTATTATTATTATTATTATTATTATTATTATTATTATTATTATTATTATTATTATTATTATTATTATTATTATTATTATTATTATTATTATTATTATTATTATTATTATTATTATTATTATTATTATTATTATTATTATTATTATTATTATTATTATTATTATTATTATTATTATTATTATTATTATTATTATTATTATTATTATTATTATTATTATTATTATTATTATTATTATTATTATTATTATTATTATTATTATTATTATTATTATTATTATTATTATTATTAGTACAGTGATACAGGTATAAAGACTATGGTATTCATACTGGTCAGCGGTAAGAGTAGGTAAGGAATATGTACAGATATAGATATTATCTACAGGTATGTAAAAAGGATTATTATATGCAGGTATACACAGACCAGATGTGGATAAATATACAGTAAATATAAATATGGTGTATACAGCATTAGTGCACTGAGTTGTCAATGTTAACATACCCCCCCCCCCCTGCAAATGTAGCAGTAACGTGCAACAACAATATACAATGTACCATATCCACTTAGATACCCTGGTCTCTCTCTGCGAAACTGTATTACATAACTTCCTACAAGAAGAATGTCGCTGCTTTCTGTAGTCGGGTCAAATTACTGTATTACCCTGTATTTTACTGACATACACTTTTACTATTATGTAGTAGACTATTCTGTTTTTGTGTTTTTGTGTTTACATGTGATGTATTGTATATTGTATGCATGCACTTTTATTATGTCCCTGTGTGATGTACCGCACATTTGATTTGCTGTCTGATATATTGCAAATGTTATTGCCGTCATCTTGGCCAGGTCTCCCTTGCAAAAGAGATCTTGTATCTCAATGGGACTTCCTGGTTAAATAAAGGTTCAAATAAAATTAAATAAACAGGTGATTAAACTGAGTACAAAATATACAAATGAGTACTACTGAGTGTAGTGCCAGTCAAATGTATGTACAGAGTTGTATTATATAAATAGAGACAGTATGACTACTACTGGCCAGCAGCGTAACTAGTAAGAGTAGGATCTGTACAGATATTGTATTACACGTAGCACCTCAAAGGTGAAACGGAAGGCCCCCCCCCAGTGATTTGTATGCCTAGTGCCCCCTAAAGTCTAGGGATGGCTCTGATACAGACCTATGAAGAACAGTCAATACATCTCCATCATAGTCCCGATTTGTGTTCAACGTGTCAAATAAACTCATTACAATAACATCAAGTTCTTATTTCGGAGATGTTAAGACCAGTGAGGAATCATACAGTATTACTAATATGAAAAAATGCTTCAAAGATGAAAGTTCACACCATTCTATAAAGGGCACTTTAAACCCCATGACGTCGTCCTCGACGCCGTAATTTATTTCCACAGAATCTGTCCTGGGCAGTTACAGGCGGAGTGCCTGTGATGATTTTCACTCGCTGGCGCTTGATGGAACATAAAAGTTATAGAGGGGACAAGCCCTCTGACTTTGATGGATTTCCAGACAATATTAGTCAGCGAGCGTGTATCCCTCCTAAGCCGCGGTGGAACTGATCGAGGTTGACCAAATAATCTGCCAATTCCCGCCCAGGAAATGCAGAGCTGACAAAAAATGCCTAAGTCTCTCAAGTCCTCATCCCCGAGAGCTGGATCAGCACTTGTGTCGAAAAAGAAGAAAAAAAAACTCTATAAGAGCAACAAGATGAGAACTTTAGCAGAGATTCTGAGGGGGGGGGGGGGGACTGGCTCCGTGTGGAATAACACACGTGCACACTTTCAATTGACACTTAAACATGTGACACAGCCAAGTAGTGTTGATTGGTGAACAATCTTTATCAACCGTATTATTGTCAATCAATATTTGCATGAACCTGAAGCGCACTGTAGTACAGTTCCATTACACATAATTTAGCTACTCATTGGTTCAGTTCATGTTTTTTATTTTTATTTTTATTTCTGTATACATTATTTTACCATTTGTTGTGAGTGAATGAATTAGTTAAGTTTAGTGTGTTTGTTTGTTCGTGAGTGTATTTATATGTTTGTGTGTTTGCTCGTGAGTGTATTTATATGTTTGTGTTTGTTCGTGAGTGTATTTGTTTGTGTGTTTGCTTGTCAGTGTATTTATATGTTTGTGTGTTTGTTTGTGAGTGTATACTATTTATATGTTTGTGTGTTTGTTCGTGAGTGTATTTATATATTTGTGTGTTTGTTCGTGAGTGTATTTATATGTTTGTGTGTTTGTTCATGGTGTATTTATATGTGTGTGTGTGTTTGTTCATGAGTGTATACTAATTATATGTTTGTGAGTGTATTTATATGTTTGTGTGTTTGTTCGTGAGTGTATATATATATATATCTTTGTGTGTTTGCTCGTGAGTGTATAATATGTTTGTGTGTTTGTTCGTGAGTCCATTTTACATGTTTGTACGTTTGCCCGCTTGCATGGTGGCTTGTCTTCCTGCCCCTCGGCTAGACTGATTGTTTGTCCATAACCAACTAATATCTCCAGATTTCTGTTGGCAGGGAAAGCGTCAGTGTTGCCTCAGCTGTTCCCCGGGTCCCCACCAGGCCTGGAATAGATTCTCTCAGTGTTTTCCAGGCAATGCTGTCAATATGGTTTATGAAGTAAAGACCTCCCCGGGTCATGTGACAGAGAGAGAGGGTATGAAGAAGCCCTCAGACCCCCACTTCACAAACAAGCTGTCTCCGCTCGAAAAGGGCGGCAAAGACTGCGAGTCACTTCTCTTTTCCCGCCCCACAGCCAACTCTGCTAATGGCCACCAGCAGCTCTCTCTTTCCGCCTGGCGACAAGATCTCCCGACTCTGGCCAAAGGTGCTATTCTGGACAGTGACAGCACAATGGTGCCATGATGAGCTCCAAATTAGAGCTCTTGGTTCCAGCCTGAGCCCTATGGGGGTCCTGAGAAAGCCTGCCGGGTGTTGGTCTCTGACAATTGATGCTAATTGCATGCTAAGGCTTGGGCTGCATGGACAAAAATAAGCTCTTCTTCTTTTGGACTCATTTTGGTCAAGACTCGGGTAAAAATAAATCACACGGTGGGCTAATTAAAGTAAAGAAAGTCTTGGAAAATTGATTGACTCCAAAATGAGCAATCGCATTAATTTTTTTCTTCTCAGGTTGGCTTGGTCTCGGGCTCAGTAATGTATGCGATGATCTGGGGTGATCAGGCTTCCACTTGAATTTTCAGACCCATTGGGAACCTTTTCAAATGTATTTATTTTTACTTCTTCTTCTGCTGCTACTACTTCTCACAATACGCCTCCGGCTCTCACATTACCTCAAATACTGTTTGTTTGATTGTGTGTGTGAGTGTGTATGTGTGCACTGCACACACACGCTGTATGTGTAAGTGTGTGCGCGCGGTGCCTCCGTCTGTGTCTAAGTGCATGCACTTACAATTTATGCGTCTCTCCTGCTCATCTATTGGATGGTTGTGCGTGCCTCCTTCTCTGCCACGGCAATCATCTACCCCACTCGCTCCCCTCTCCCTCCCCTCTCCCTTATGCCCCTCGTACAACAACTTCACCACTTCACCCCGTGTGCCCCCCCCCCACTCCCTCCCCTCTCCCTCATGCCCCTCGCACAACAACTTCACCACTTCACCCCGTGTGCCCCCCCCACTCCCTCCCCTCTCCCTCATGCCCCTCTCACAACAACTTCACCACTTCACCCTGTGTGCCCCCCCCACCCACTCCCTCCCCTCTCCCTCATGCCCCTCTCACAACAACTTCACCACTTCACCCCGTGTGCCCCCCCCCCCCCCCCCCCCCTCCTCCTCCCCCAACAACAACATGATGCCAATTTGCCTGGAAGTCCAAGTGCAGGCCGGGCAGGGGTCCAGGAGCCTTCGTGAAGCGGCTGAATATTCATCTTCATTAGGGGGCATCAGCACCCCGGCTCCGTCAAGGCCTGGGTCCTCTTAACAAGGCACAAGTGATCCAAACCCAAGGAGGTCAGGCTCCAAGAGAGAGAGGGGGGTGCTATTTGAGTGTTAAAGTATGGAGCAGACCTTCATATGTGAATATGGAGCGGAATATCTGCATCTGTATATGTAGTGTGTTCGATTGAGTTAAACACGGGATCAAATAGTGTTTTGTATAGTGCTGAGGGTACCACAGATCTAAATAGGATAATACAACACCAGGAAGTTTAGTGTATTTAAAAGATTTATTTAGTATATTCAGATGATTATAATGTTGTTAATAAATAGCAATAATTAAAACGTACGACTAATTGACTGTATTCACGTTTAGTTTTACAAATTCTGGTTCAAAACTATAGCCAAAATGTTTTTCACAGCTGTGCTGACAATTCAGCTTCCTGGAATCCAAGACCTAAACTTGTCCTAAACAAAACATGCCATCTGGGCTTTTCACAAGGACAACATTGCAAGGAATGGTACTGTAGTTATATTATGTTGTACACAACTGGATTCTGTATTATCCGATTACAACTAAAACAGTCAATTTAAAAGATGGCACATTTTCAGCAGATGAAAAGACTTGGGCTTGTTGTCTTACTCATCCGTTTTGCAACATCTGACTTGTACAATCTTTTTTTATTTTGAACACATATCCAAAAACAGTTTTGCACACAGTCATTTATTTTGAGAATTCTTGAGCGTAAAATGAGTCTGAATATGGCCACCAGTGATGTCATTGGGGGCATTCGTGTGTTGTGTTAATTACAGCTCAATGTAATTATAAGGTAGCAGTCCCCAAGACAATGTATTGCTATTTATACATACTGTATATAATTTCCCGGAGACACAAGGATTAATTGTCCCTGACGATCAAACTCATTTACTCTCAATAACTTTTCAAACTAAGTTAATGTGTGCAAAACTGTTAAAATTAGTTTTTTAGTTTTTGCATGTGCGTGAGATTATGTGAAGAATAAAATCAGCATTGTTTTCTTGGTGAAGTGCCCCTTCACAGTAGGAACAGCTTGAACACTGGTCTAAACAAAAGGCTTATCTTTGTATTTGTCTTACCAGGTGGTTGACAAGCACTTGCCAACACTGAAAAGCCCCTCACATGCAGCACTGGCCGGGACAACGTTGTTGAACTTGACTTTTCGTTTTGTTTTGGCAGCATTTATATAGCAGCTTTTATCCAAAGCGCTTCAGAATTTGTTCCTCACATTCACTCACACATTCACACACCGATGTGAATTGCAAGGTGCCAATCTGCTCATCGGGAGCAATTAGGGGTTTAAGTGTCTTGCTCAAGGACCACACTGCCCGAGATCGGCGGGAATCGAACCGGGAACCTTCCGACTACCAGACGACCGCTCTACCTCCTGACCCACTGTCGCCGCCTCCGGGGACTTCAGAAAAAAACTTCCACCTCGTCTTACTTTGTCATTTCTTCTTTGGGAAGAGTCATCTTCATCGTGTGAATGAAGCTCGCTGGTTCCTCTTCCTCATCGGCTGAGATCCTGAAGGTACCTCACCCCCACCTGCCTCACCTCTTCTCAGACGCGTCTCTGAGTCTCTTCCGTTCCGTGGGTACGTATCATGTACACCGCGAGCCGTTTTCAAGCCTGAAAACAGACCTATTTACATATACCTCTAAAAAATGATGGTGAGAAAAATTATTCTTTATTCTATTTAATTCTTATTTTTTTTCTTATTATTATATTCTTCTTCTTATTTGAGTCCTATCGACTACCTAAATGTTTATTGTTGTTCAATGTGAGCGATCTGTATAGTGCCGAATTTCCCTCTCCATTATTAAAGGATATCTATTCTATTCCATTCAATAAGAAGACAAAAAGGGAACGGAATGAAATAGGTCATATGTTTACAGGTTACCCGACCCCCCCAGCGCGTGCCTCTGCTTGAAGCGACGCGCCTCGAGCCTTCCACACACACACATCATCCAGGCCTGCGGCTCCTGCCGAGGTGCTTCTCTTCAGTCTCTCCTCTGTCGGCGGAGCCTCAGAACGGCCGGCCGGCTTCAAAGTATTTCCCGGACGACTTGTGAAGCCTGTGTGCTCCGGTTGTTTGTTCCAGAGGACGACTCGTCTTTCACCCATCTTCACGAGTGTCTATCTCGACGGTTGCTGCCTTCCAGGTGCCGACTGACGGAGAGATACTCTTTCACCTCTGGTCTCACTCAAAGATGCCGAGTGGATGGAGACCTTTGCGCAACAAGCCGAGAGGGTTAGTCGGTCGGATCTTGGCTGGGACACAGCAGTGCTCACTGTTCGCCTCAGGAGAAACGGTGACATGGTACCAGGATGTTCTCTGGCAGGACCATTCATTCAAACCTTTATTTATTCTCGAAAAGACAATTGAGGTCACCCTCATTTTATTATAATTTTTTTTGTCATACATTTTTTATTTAGGTGTTGGCATATACCATCAGTCACCTCTCCTTTCGCCTTCTTCACATAAACATACACATCAAATACAATAATAATATCCCTTTCACATTATACACCAATCCCCCACCTCCCCCCCCCCCCCCCCCCCTTCCCCGGGTCACCCTCATTTTCAATGACGTCAAGACTTTACAGACATTTCAATGCATACATTTCTACAATATAACAATAATAAATATTAATAACTATCTATATAGTAGTTTTCACACATGGAGTGCCGCACAGCAAATTAGTATAAAATGAACATAGGCAATCAAATCAGCACACCATTGACAGAATAAAAAACAATGCATAAATTGCAGACATAAGAATAGGTATAATAAACAATAAAAGTAGTGCACTTAAGAATAGGCATAAAATAAGTACAATAGTACAATGTACCCCTTCGGAAAACAGCCAGTCCCCCAAACACCCTACACATCAATCCTTACCTGTTACGTTCTGGACACCGACCTCGGTCGGTGACCACCCACATTCCTGGCATTTGTCACTGGGCTTGTCACCTGTCATTTCCCTGTCAATTAGTGCTGTCACTTAGGGGTGGTTCCTGATTGGCTGTCACGGGGGTGTGTGTGGAATGTTGGTATTTGGTCTCTATTTAACATACCTCTCTTCTGCTTGTCCATTGTCAGGTCTTCACTAATTGCGTTCGGGGATAACGCGGACGGTTCTACTGTGGACCTCCAATAAGCTCCCATTTACCTTATCTTTCACTTGTGCTTTTAGCACTTGCTCTCTCTTAGAATTTACTCTGTGTTCTTACTATTAAAGTCGAACCTGTTCAAGAGTAAACACTCTCTGTCTCTGTGATTGCCTTCAACCATTGGAATTCACCTACCTGCATTCTGACAGAAGACCTGACCATCAGAATTCCATGGAGGCCATCATGGAGATGCTCCGGACGCAGGGAGCAGCCCAGACACGGATGGAGGAACATCAGCAGCTGGTCAGCGCCGAGTTAATCCGACTCAATGGGGTCGTCGGATCATCCCAAGCGGTGGCGCAGTCGGCGTTGGCCACAGCTCGACAAGCCCAAGAAGGAGTGGCTGGTGTGCAGTCGGCGGCGGGGGAAGCAGCGCTCCACGCAGAGGAAAGTCGGGGGGGGTTCGGGGTCCAGGAGCGGTCCCGCGAACCACATCTGCAGGCGCCCGCTCGCTATGACGGATCACCGGATGGTTGTCGGGAATTCATCACCCAGTGTCTACTCGTTTTCCGGCTGCAACCACGATCATTTCCATCGGAGACAGCGCAGGTAGCGTATATTATCACACTGCTCACCGGCGAAGCTCTCTCCTGGGCTACGGCGGAATTAGAGGCAGGGGCGATAATCTGCGACAGTCTGGACGCCTTTACCCGGGAATTGAGAAGAGTATTCGATACTTCCCGGGTACTCTCGATCTTCGAGGCTGGTGGTCGCCTTCTCGACTGCCGGCAGGGCCTCCGCACTGTCGCAGCTTATGCTATCGAATTTAGGATCTTGGCTCGGGAGACAGCTTGGGCGGAGAACGTCTGCGTGGTTCTGTTCGTCAGGGGACTCTCAGCGCGGATGCGAGATGCTCTCTCCGCGCGTGAGATCCCCGAGCAGCTGGAAGTGCTGATCAACACCACCATCAAGATGGATAATCGGCACCGGGAGAGGGAGAAGGAGCATGTCAACAACACCCAGCCCCAGGTATGTTTTCCTTCTTCTCCTGGTGTTGATAATTCCATGCATTACACGAGTGGGCCACTGGGTGATGAATCCATGCAGCTTGGAGCGCTGTCGCTCTCGGACGACGAGAGGCAGCGCTTCATCAAAGAGCGACGCTGCTTCCGGTGCGGCCGCACCGGTCACCGCTTCGGCAGCTGTCGGGTCCAGGCTGTATCGGCTCGGCGCCAATCGGGGATGGAAGGTGCGCCGTCGGGCCTCGAGAGGGCGCCAGCAGGTGGGCTCATTCCTGCCAAGACCACGGATTCTCGCACATTTTTTGAGGTGGCGATCAACTGTGGGGGTGACATTAGGGGAACTAAGGCTCTCATTGACTCAGGGGCGGCGGGCAATTTTATTCACGTGGGATTGGTGAAGGAGTGGGGAACCCCAGTGGAGGACTTAGGGGTTCCCTTACCAGTCTATGCCCTGGACGGTCGGCCCCTGGGCAGTGGGAGCGTCACCCAGCGCACAGTTCCCTTACACATCCGGGTGGAGGGTGGGGAGTGGGAATGGGTTACTTTTTTTGTCATCTTTTCCCCCTATTCTGTCATGGTGTTGGGTCATCCCTGGTTGTCGTCATGTGTTCGTGTCATTAATTGGAGCACGGGCGAACTCTCAACGGCGGCCGACGTCAAGTCGATCGTCAGCGGGAGTTTGCCCAAACCCTTGTCTCCCCCCCCTCTTCTCTTTTGTCTTCTCCCTCTTTCTCCAGGATGGTGGGGAGCGTGGCAGATTCTGATCTACCCTCTAATCCCGATTTAATAGGGGTGCCTGAGATCTATTGGGACCTGGCGGACGTTTTTAGCAAGACGCGTGCTAAAGCACTTCCGCCTCATAGATCATACGACTGTCCCATTAATCTTCTACCCGGTACCTCCCCGCCTCGCGGGCGAATGTTCTCTCTCTCACGCCCCGAAACCTTGGCCATGAACATCTACATAGAGGAGGCATTGCTTGCGGGGCACATACGCCCTTCCATTTCCCCTGCCGGCGCTGGCTTCTTTTTTGTTGATAAAAAGGATGGGGATCAGCGCCCATGCATTGATTATAGGGGATTGAATGACGTTTCCATCAAGAACCGATATCCTTTACCCCTCATGGACACGGCCTTTGAGTGCTTACAGGGGGCACAGGTCTTTTCTAAACTTGACTTACGTAATGCATACAACCTGGTCAGGATTAGAGAGGGAGACGAGTGGAAGACTGCATTTAACACACCCAATGGGCACTATGAGTATTTGGTCATGCCCTTTGGTTTGGCTAATGCTCCGGCAGTCTTCCAAGCCCTGGTTAACGACGTGCTGCGAGACTTGATTGGGGTGTCGGTGTTTGTCTACTTAGATGATATCCTGATTTTTTCTCGCGATATGGTGCAACACCAAATGCACGTTCGGGAGGTGCTAGACCGTCTCCTCAAGCATCAACTATTCGTTAAGGCTGAGAAGTGTGTGTTTCACACGGACACCGTGTCCTTCCTGGGCTTTGTGTTGACGAAGGGCGATCTGCGCATGGATCCAGCCAAGGTGAGTGCAGTTTTGGACTGGCCACGGCCTTCGTCGCTCAAGGGGTTACAACGGTTTTTGGGCTTTGCAAATTTTTACAGGCGCTTTATTCGCAATTTTAGCGCCTTAGCCAATCCCTTAACAGCTCTCACTAAGGCCTCTCTCCCTGGCTTTGAATGGTCGCCTAGGGCTGAGTCGGCCTTCTGCGATCTTAAACGTCGTTTTACATCCGCTCCTGTATTGATCCGCCATGACGCGGAGGTTCCGTTCATTGTGGAGGTGGATGCCTCTGACGTCGCGGTGGGGGGGGTGCTCTCTCAGAGATGCTTAAAGGATGGGAAAGTGCACCCGTGTGCTTTTTTTTCTCGCCGTCTGTCACCAGCCGAGCGTAATTACGACGTGGGTAATCGGGAGTTATTGGCGATCAAATTGGCACTGGAGGAGTGGAGACATTGGTTGGAGGGGGCGGCACATCCTTTCATTATTTGGACTGACCATAAGAACTTGGCTTACATCCAAGGGGCTAAACGCCTTAACGCTCGCCAGGCCAGGTGGACGTTGTTCTTCACACGATTTCGATATACCATCTCCTATAGACCCGGCTCCAAGAATATCAAACCTGACGCGTTGTCGCGCCAGTTTGATCTTCCTGGGCGGGAGGAGCAGCCCCATCCCATTATTCCACCGGCCTTGATTTTGGCACCCGTGTCTTGGGGCATAGAGAAGGTGGTAAGGTCGGCGCTAACGCGGGAGCCCGATCCTGGTGGGGGTCCTCCGGGACGGTCGTATGTTCCCAAGGTGGCGCGCTCACGCTTGCTACAGTGGGCACATGCGTCATCCCCCACCAGCCACCCAGGGGCAACCAGGACCCTGGAATTTATCCGTAGGAGGTTCTGGTGGCCGACAGTGGAGGGGGATACGCGTTCCTTTGTGGCGGCCTGTCCGGTGTGCGCACGTAGTAAGACCTCTCGACGGGCACCGGCGGGTCTCCTCCGACCACTTCCTATTCCTAAACGACCCTGGTCACACATATCTCTGGACTTTATTTCTGGTCTTCCCCTTTCGGACGGGTTCACCACCATTTTGGTGGTGGTGGATCGGTTCTCTAAGGCGGCTCACTTTGTCCCTCTCCCCAAGCTTCCTTCGGCCCGGGAGACGGCTGATTTAATTATACAGCATGTCTTTCGGCCAGTAGATATCGTGTCGGACCGGGGTCCTCAGTTCGCCTCCAGGTTCTGGAAGGCGTTTGCCGCCGGCCTCGGCGCCTCTGTCAGTCTGTCGTCTGGGTTCCATCCACAGTCGAACGGACAGACGGAGAGGGTCAACCAGGATTTGGAGGGGGTCTTGAGGTGTTACGTTGCCGGTAGTCCGGCAACGTGGAGTAGGAGGTTGGCTTGGGCTGAGTACGCGCATAATACCCTTCTCTCCTCTTCTACCGGTATGTCTCCCTTTCAGTGCCAGTATGGTTTTCAACCTCCTCTGTTTCCCGAGCAGGAGCAGGAGGCGGAGGTGCCCTCGGCCCAGGCACATGTGGCTCGCTGTCGCAGGACGTGGAAACAGGTTCGGAAGGCGCTACAGAAGGTTTCGGTTAGTACCCAACGGCAGGCTAACCGTAAGCGTCGTCCGGCTCCAGTTTACCGTCCAGGGCAGCGGGTTTGGCTTTCCACCCGGGATCTCCCTCTCCGGGTGGAATCCAAGAAGCTGGCTCCTCGCTTTATAGGACCATTTAAAGTGATTCATCGGGTTAATCCAGTGGCTTACAAGTTACGACTTCCGAGCTCTATGAGGGTTCATCCGACGTTTCATGTGTCCCTGTTGAAGCCATTCCTCTCATCGCCCTTGGCCCCGCCACTGCCTGTGGTTCCTCCGCCCCGGTTTATTGGCGGTCAACCCATTTACACGGTGCGGAGGATACTGGGTTGTAGGCGGAGGGGTAGGGGGTTTCAGTTCTTGGTGGATTGGGAGGGGTACGGGATAGAAGAGCGTTCTTGGGTGCCTCAAAGGGATATTTTAGATCCCAGCCTGATCGTTGATTTCCGGCGGCTGAATCCCGAGGCTCCTAGGTGAACGTCTGGTGCCGTTCGTCGGGGGAGGGTACTGTTACGTTCTGGACACCGACCTCGGTCGGTGACCACCCACATTCCTGGCATTTGTCACTGGGCTTGTCACCTGTCATTTCCCTGTCAATTAGTGCTGTCACTTAGGGGTGGTTCCTGATTGGCTGTCACGGGGGTGTGTGTGGAATGTTGGTATTTGGTCTCTATTTAACATACCTCTCTTCTGCTTGTCCATTGTCAGGTCTTCACTAATTGCGTTCGGGGATAACGCGGACGGTTCTACTGTGGACCTCCAATAAGCTCCCATTTACCTTATCTTTCACTTGTGCTTTTAGCACTTGCTCTCTCTTAGAATTTACTCTGTGTTCTTACTATTAAAGTCGAACCTGTTCAAGAGTAAACACTCTCTGTCTCTGTGATTGCCTTCAACCATTGGAATTCACCTACCTGCATTCTGACACTAAGATTCCAGTCTAAGACCCCGTGATGAAGCACGTCAGGGCCGAAGGAAAACACACAGCCCACGCGCCACTCACACCGCCATGCACAGCGCCGGGAATGCCACCCCTGTCCCGGTGCCCCCACCACCACAAGGAAAACCGGCGAATCCCATGCCCCCACCCCCAAACTCTACAGAGGAATGACAGGCCACGCGCCCCGGGCTGACCAGACTCATCATCTGATGACAGCCGTGCTCTTTTCCCAACTCCTGCTGCAGTCTTTCCATGGTAAATGGTAAATGGCTGCATTTATATAGCAGCTTTTATCCAAAGAGCTTCACAATTTGTTCCTCACATTTTTTACCCATTCACTCACACATTCACTCACCGACGGCGGAGGCGACCATGCAAGGTGCCGACCTGCTCACCGGGAGCAGTTAGGGGTTAAGTGTCTTGCTCAAGGACACTTTTACACGCTGCCCGGGAGGAGCGGGAATCGAACCGGGAACCTCCAGATGACCAGACGACTGCTCTACCTCCCCGAGCCACTGTTTACATCTCCTCACATTTGTGTGGATGCCTCCCCTAATGATAAAGGGAAAACACATTTTGAACACGAGTTAACATAACATGGGATGACATTTATAATGGTCCATAGAATTACCCTTTATAACACACCAGATCAATTTAAAAGTTAAGAACAACAAGCCAACCTCAGCTTAGCCAGACCTTCATGTGAATTATTCTTACTAAGCTATTAATAGTATTGGGTTGATTGCAGACACCTTGGTTGGCCAACATGCATTGTAATCAAATAGTATAGGTGAAATAACTTGCATTGTGCCATATTGTATGATGTGCAAAACGCATCTACAGTGTGAATAATATAAATTTCCAGCCCAGCCCTTCCCAGAGACAGTCGTATTTCTCTCCTCTCCCCAGGCTCCTCAAGGCCGTTCCTACCGCCGCCTCTACTGCTCCATGGAGCCCGACGCTGCGATGCTCTGCTTCGTGCCGGTGGCCGGACTATACTCAAATCAACTCTAAATGGATCTAATCAGTGGATTGCATATTTTCTTCAAGAAGCAGAATAAGGCTAACCCTCTCTGCCTCTTGGGACATCATAATCAGGCTACCAACTTGAAGACATGGTCATTTTTGGATTATCGAAGCTTTTGGACTGCAATAAGAAGATTTTGGATCTGTTTACCGCGCACAGGACCTACCAAAATGAACTGATTAAGACACTTGGACACTTGGACTAATAATGCATTCAGTCATTTGGACGGAGTTGTTAAAACTCACTCCACTCAAATCAATAGAGTTATATTTCACTCTATTCAAATCAAATTTAAAGTGACGTGGCTGGGATAAATGTGCCAGTCAATCAGCCAAAACAAATTCCTGGACCAAGGTCGAACCAGAGAGCTGTGGAGTCGAAGGCCCTCTGGGAGATAAGAGTGGCGAGCGGCTTCCCCCACCCCCAATCCCTACCCAATCCCCCCTCCCGCGTGTACGCCCGGCGCCACTCCCACGTGATGGTGACGGCAGCCGACTAGTACGCATGCTGGAGGGGGGGGCCTAAGACTGTTTCATCGCCAAAGTCCTATCCCCCAGTCCATGCCCCCTCCCTCTGGACAATCTTTTCCGCCCTCCCTCCCGCCACCTGGCGTGACGACACTTTGTTTCAGACACTTTGTTGTTGTTGCAGCCGACTATCGCATATGGCGTCTCAGGCATTCTGTAGATGACATGTGTCAACAAATGTACATGTCTGTGTGAATTTATGTTGTGCCGTTGTTACTGTAAAAATGTAATGATTGTGATATGTTGTTATTAATGAGACGATGAGCTGTATGTGTGTGTCACTGGAATTTCCCCAAGGGGATTAATAAAGGAATATCTTATCTTTATCTTATCTTAATATTCAGCGACATTTGTTGTCAGGCAATCTAACACTGTAGAGGGCAGGCAGGCAAGATTGCAGGCAGGTAGGTAGAAACAAAGACTAGGCTGACATCTATGCTGCCTGCTAAGAAGAGATGAAGATACACTTAAGGTCAGTGTTGTAGTCGAGTCACTAAATCTCAAGTCCGAGTCGAGTCTCAAGTCCCCAGTGTTCGAGTCCGAGTCCAAGTCTGTGTCACCAAAGAAGAGACGGAGTCGAGTCCCCATTACCCGAGTCCAAGTCCGAGTCCAAGTCATCAAGGTTGAGTCACCTCCACTCTGGCAGTCAAAGAGCTGACAATAACAAAAGGTCTACATTAAACATAAAGGACACAGCGGTCACCGTTTCAAAGGGAGTTGATTTACTCTGTGACACAATAGCCAAACAAATGCACTAGCCATCAATATCTCATGCCAAATGATTAGGGCCTATTACAAAAAATAATACAAAAAAATACAAAAAAGAACTGTATCAATTAACAAGTCTGAGTCCTTGTCTGCACCTTCCGAGTCCGAATGCAGTCAGTGCTCAAGTCCAAGTCGAGTCACGAGTCCTGAAAATCGTCCAGGACTCAGACTCGAGTCAGAATCCTGGACTCGAGTGCTACAACACTGCGTAAGGTAGATTAATGCCAACTAATGATCCAACAAACTGACCAGGGGAGAGCAAACTTAAATACACATTGAACACCTGGGTGATAACGAGGGCCAGCTGGTGAGACACACAAGAGGGAGAGACACTAGGGAGAGAGGGGGGGAGAGATCCAGGGCCTGGGAGAAATGGGAACACTAAGGGAGCGGGGGAGAGGTCCAGTGCCTGGGAGAAATGGGAACACTAAGGGAGCGGGGGAAAGGTCCAGGGCCTGGGAGAAATGGGAACACTAAGGGAGCGGGGGAGAGGTCCAGCGCCTGGGAGAAATGGGAACACTAAGGGAGCGGGGGAAAGGTCCAGGGTCTGGGAGAAATGGGAACACTAAGGGAGCGGGGGAGAGGTCCAGCGCCTGGGAGAAATGGGAACACTAAGGGAGCGGGGGAAAGGTCCAGGGCCTGGGAGAAATGGGAGAGACACTAAGGGAGCGGGGGAAAGGTCTAGGGCCTGGGAGAAATGGGAAGACTAAGGGAGCGGGGGAAAGTCCAGCACCTGGGAGAAATGGGAACATTAAGGGAGCGGGGGAAAGTCCATGGCCTGGGAGAAATGCACTTACTGTATGCACTGGACTCCTGACCTTAACACTAGCACAGCCGACAAGGGGTCAAATGACCCCTAGGCATTTTCAATAAATGTATCCTCGTCACTCTGTCGAGCTCCAGCTCTGTCACTCAATGACTTTTCCTAAAAGTACCCGTTTTATCTGGCACGGTTTCTGAAATTTCAAAATGACTTCAGGAAAATGTAATTAGAATGTTATTCCACATAATGGGCCGTTGGAACAGACAAAAGTCACAGCACGTTGCGAGCGTCTAGCGCAGAGGTGGCCAACCCGTGGCTCGCAAGCTGCATGTGGCTCTTTGCCCGTCAATGTGTGGCTCTTCCATCCAAAAAAATTATAATAAAAAATTATAATTATTATGATTATTTATTTTTTTATGTCACTCAAACCTACATTTCATTGTGGTAAATCTCATATTTTTATATTCAGAGGTAATTATATAGTTTACACTGTTTATTTTTCTCATATTTCTCATATAAGCTGTCGGGTCATCTGACCCGTTCCCGGCGGGAATCAGTGACAATTACTCCATGGCTGTGCTAGTGTTAACTGCACATCAAGCTGTACTGTATGTGTGAACTCAAACATTATTCCGTGCAGAGTTTACCATCCCAGCACCCAAGTCTCAAGTCCTGCGTAATTATGACAAACTGAGCCCATGTCGGAACACAAGCACATCGTTGTTCTCAGAATTCACACAGCGAGAGGGTGGGCATATTGATTAATAATGTAGACTAGGTTAAATTTTTTATTTGTCACATACATACCATACATACAAACAATGTTCCATACACAACAATGTTGCATACACAATGGCCTTTTCCCGCTGATAGTCAAATGAAAACATATGGGTTGTGGAATTTTATATATGTGTTATCTTTATTCTCTTAGATTTCATTCCCGACCAAGGACAAGACACACAAGGCATTTATCTCATCAAGATTTGAGTGAGTTTGTGGGGTGCTCCCAATAGGCTATGTTTACATTTACATTTTGTCATTTAGCTGACGCTTTTATCCAAAGCGACTTACAAGTTTTGTACAACAAGACAGCAGGAAGTGGGCAACTCTATCAGCCGAGTAACAATGTTCCAAGTGTAGACAGTGTAGAGGCGCGCGCCAAGAGTGAGACTGCAGCAAAGTCGTACATTTATATTAAATGTGTTTTTAACAGTGTTTTCAACAAGGCTAACTTGAAAAAAGTTATGCCAAACTTTTTCCAACATATCAAATGCACAACTAGGGGGGGGGGGGACACACGTTGGATCACTGCTACACCCCTTTCAAACAGGGTGTTATGTATTACTTTCACATGGTGGAGGGATACTTACTTCTTTCATTTATTTGCATTTATTTTAAATTTGTTGGACCTTATGGTGTTCTTGTTCTGTTCTTGACTTATTGTTATGTTTTCTTCTTGACTTGTTTAACACTTTCAGCGCCACGCCTGGTTTTCCGTTTTACCGCTTGAATGCCACCATCGGCGCCAATGTTAACGTTAATATCGCCTAATCTATGTTTTAAATTATGGCTATGTGTCTAATCTGCCCATCGCATTATCAAAGACTATTTTCCAGTCAGTGCTGTGAAGACAGATTGTTTTTTTATCGCGTCGTTGCCGTTTCAGAGCAGTTAGAAAAGCCCCCGTTTTGATATAAAAAACAGCTCATTCTGGAGCATTCTATGAAAATCGTCTTTTAGTGGAATATTCCACAACGTTGATATTCGTCGGCCTTTTTATGAATCGTTTTCAAATAAACGCTAGATGATCAATATTATACGTGCACGCACGCACATTACGGCCGTGCACTGATAATCGCTCCGTTGATTTCCTCACGGACTTTTACAGTGAAACCGAAAGAAGACATTTCACAAAACAGCTTATAACTTCATCAAACTTACTCTGATTATCCTACCACTGATAACATAGAGTCCTTACCTGACATCAGATGGTATCCAACTGGTATATTCCAATTCCTGATCACCATTCGAAAAAATCGATACGTGTATGGATCCAACGCGATACAGTAGAACTCCATGATCCGCGGGGATCTGAGGCTCCAGAATGAACTCTAGTAACCCCGGCTGGATCAGTGAACTGGAAAATGTGGAGTACCGGATTTTTTTCCCCATTCATTTTCATTGAGTCCATTCCAAAATCACTTATGTCATCTGGGAGACGACAGGGGACGCTTTTTTCCACAGTGATCGTCGGCGCCCCTCGGCTATACTCGGGTAGGCTCGGGTGATACAATAATTTTTCAGATCGCAAAAAAAATAAAAAATAAAAAATCAGAGAAATCTCGTGAGTGGCTAGCAACCACCTATAAAAAAACACGAGAAATCTCGTGAGTGGCACTGAAAGAGAAGACTTGTACGGCCCATGGGGACATTAACGTGTGTTGTCGGGCCTTATAAATAAATTTGATTTGATTTGATTTACTGTCTGTGGTGCATATTCACATTGTGGTTGTAGTGTGCTGTGTGCTGTCACTAATTGGTGGTTGTGATTGACACACTGTTTCTTTGTTTTTCCCTGCAATTAAGGCCATGTCCACACGTATCTGGATATTTTGCAAAACGGATATTTTCAGGCTCTGTTTAAAAAAAATCCTCGTCCACACGAAAAATCTATCCAGACACAAACACATAAACGCATATAAATTGCTCCAACAAGCATGCCGGGCCAGTAGGTGGCGATACGCGATATCTCAAATACCATAGCGGTACCGAGCGGACAGGATGATTGACAGATACAATGTCAATGTTGAGATCACAATCTCCCGATTCTGAAACAAAATATGGCGAGTACTTATCACAAACTGTTCCAAAGATATTTAATGTTTTGCTAAACATGTCTAGTGTTACGCCCGACTTTAGACCAAATAGCAAATTCTAAATTGTGCTAATAGACGGCAGACAGGAGAGCGTCTGCGCCTGACGCGCTCTGATGTTGTGGATAGTTGAGGATGTTGGCATTACGCGTGAGTGGTCCCAGGATGACCTAATAACATTATTAGTTGAATGGTTACTGTACAGGAATTACAGGAATGATTTGAATTAGGGCTGTCAGTTTATCGCGTTAATTAGATTAATTAATTACACAGCAAATTATCGCGTTATGAAAATTAACTCAAATTTTTTTTTTCTTTTTTTTTTTTATAATATTTTTTAATCTCATTCATTCCATAAGAACGTAGAATACACATTACAGACTTTTTTTTATATGGTCCATTTGCATGTCCTTGGTATCTGATTCTAGGGACATCTATGGATCTCAGGGAATGTATTCCCAGTGTCAGAAATACTGTGTCTGTTACTAGGCTTGAGTAAATTGTAATGAACCAAATGAGAATATCAATAACATTTTTTTTTTTATCTTTGACTGTGAATAACACTATGCTCAAATTGACCAGACCTGAAAAATCTAAGCAAATTAATAGATGGAAGATGATTAAACAGAAGGTTTTGTAGATACAGTACTGAATTCTGCCATCCGGACACATGCAATTTGAAATATGATTATAGAATATAGAATATCAGGCATAAAATGGTTATGCGATTAAAATGCGATTAATTCGATTAATTAATTACAAATCCTGTAATTAATTAGATTAATTTTTTTAATCGCCTGACAGCACTAATTTGAATATATGCGAGTTACGTGAATACGTGAATATAGCTTGCCCGTGGACACAAACCTTCATAAGCATTAATAGCTCCGTCTTTTAATACACACTTATATCATACAGTAACATCAAATAAGATATTGAAACATAAAGGATGAAGTTACAAAGGGAAAAGGGCAAACGCAATTACTCGTTTCTTTTTTTTTATCCACTTTTTCTCCTCTTTTTCTATTTTCTCCCATCCCAATTCCAATGTGCCAATTCTTCCCACCCCTGTATTGAACGTTGCTCACATATGCCCCCCACTGGCCGGTTGTAGGGAGGATAGAAGCCTTGCATCACGTGTCCTTTGTTCTATGATATGAACTGATTGAACTTGAATACAAGGACTTCCAAGGGCTTTTGACCCCGGTTCACCTTTTGTATTTTGATATTGTATTTTGATATTGTATTTTGTATTTGATTGATGCACATTGTATATATGGGTACTGATACCTCTCCTGTATAGAGGGAGAGTTAAAGGGTCAATGCACCCGATAAGATACTTGAATACTGATACCTCTCCTGTATAGAGGGAGAGTTAAAGGGTCAATGCACCCGATAAGATACTTGAATACTGATACCTCTCCTGTATAGAGGGAGAGTTAAAGGGTCAATGCACCCAATAAGATACTTGAATCTCATTGATACCACATTGATTATAGTTGAATCGCTGATGGTTCTCCTGTAAAGAAAGATAGTTTAAAGGGTCATTTCACCTAATAAGGTGCTTGCATTCCTATAACATTGAATATTTCTATTGGTACTTTGTTGGTATTACACCTGCAAAGGAAGAGTTTAAAGGGTCATTGCACCTAATAAGGTACTTGCATTCCCTGCACACTTAAAGGTTTAAATAATTTTTTGTTTAAATACTTACCTACCGAACTGAAAATGATAAACTGATATAGAGTTTACTGAAAATGATAAACTGATATAGAGTTTACTGAAATGATAAACTGATATAGAGTTTACTGAAATGATAAAATAATATAGAGGTTACTGATCTGCATTTGCAAAAGAAAAGATAACGAGTTAGCTCACGAAAAAGGGATACATCTAATGTCCAACCTTAAACCTAGCTTAGTGATAACCTCAGAGACGTCTGAACTGAACCAAATGTGTTGATCCAATCAACCTAGAACCTGATACCGAACTAACCTTCTTGAAAGAAGGAGTCGTTCCGAACCCAATGTGTTGATCCAATCAACCTATAACATGATATCGAACTAACCCTCCTGAAAGAAGGAGTGGTTAGAGAAAGAACCTAAAAATGGATATTTCACACTACCTCACGTTTCTCATTGTATGTACTGTATGGCAATTGTCTAGCTAGCGCTGCTGTTAAGAATAAATACCGGTCACTGTTATAACCTTGTCTCTGGTCTACTATTCCTTTTACTGGGTATATCACTCCTCTCCTCATTTGAATCTAGAACTGGTCCGTGGCGAACAGCTGTTACTGTTAGTGACACAGGTGCTACACAGTACTTAAGTATTGTAACGAAGTACAATTACTCAAGTACTTTACACCCCTGATTAGAAGCCATTCTGCAAGGATTTCCCTGCACTGAGACATCAGGGCCCATTTTCACAAAGTGATTATTTGGGGCCAGTGACCTGGACCACTTCTATTCATGACCTTATTGAAACCAACAGACCGAAGCTGACTCTAGATCAGTACTCACACTTTGAGAGGCTTTGTGAATATGGACCCAGGTGGGTCTGAGACTTGAGGAACTGACGGTTAATCAATGTTAACCATTGATTACAACATATTGTAGCTCCCCGTTAGTTCCTATGGGCTTGGGTAATTATTTGCTATTATTGTGAAAAGTGAAAAGTGAGAAGAATGATTTGCAAATACTATTTAACACTGTTTTGCACTAATCTTGCCAGACACTTAAAAAAGAACATCAAATGTTAAACACTTAGATGTCAAAATTTACATATCACTTATTTTTCCCAAGCCTTTATAATGTATTTGATTAGCAGTTGTAATGAGGTGCTGGCGTGTCCATCATAGAGAATAGGACTGCTGAAAGGGTCATCAGAATTCCATTCAGTCGTGCCAATGTAAATTAGAAAGCTGTGCTACGTGGAGTGCAAACTCCGCCAAGCAGCATGCCCTAATAATAATAGCGATGTATTCATGTCAACTTCTATCTAAAGCCAGTCGTACTAGTCGTACATGGTCTCTACTCTCCCTCGCTCTCTCTTTTTATCTCAGACACATACATTCACTATCTAGCTCCCTTTTTCGTTTTCCCTGGGGTATCTGATGAGAAAGTTTTGGGGTTGCGTGTGATTATCAAAAGATACAGTGCTATGGGGGTAAGGAATATAATAAAGCATTCGGATTACGTTGTGGGGAAACCAGACTAGACCGGATATATAAATGGTAAATGGTAAATTACATTGCATTTATATAGTGCTTTTATCCAAAAGGCTTTACAATTTGTTCCTCACATTTTTACCCATTCACTCACAGACGGCGGAGGCAACCATGCAAGGTGCCGACCTGCTCATCGGGAGCAATTAGGGGTTATGTGTCTTGCTCAAGGACACTTCGACACGCTGCCCTTGAGGAGCGGGAATCGAACCGGGAACCTCCGGATTACCAGACGACTGCTCTACCTCCCTCACTGTCTCTATATGGTGGTAGAGGTTAGGGAGTTTGACAGGATGGTGCACATATGGCTTTCTGCAGTGGGGGCATCTGTGAGCACAGTAGTGGTGTGGAGCGTTGAACACACTGAAGTAAAAGTTTTGTGTACTCACATTTCTGTTTAGTGGTTGCCAGATGGCTGTCTTTAAGTTCCAGCTGAGAGGTAGTAGCTGGAAAACATAACGGTTCTGTAACTGAGGGGTACAATTCCCTGACTGTATTGAGAGTATGGTATCATTAAACCACTACTTAGTTATGTACTTTAATTACTGGCCATACAGTACATGGTATATCTGGTGAACACCCACACAAGAATACGGCAATGACAAAGAAAGTTCTAGTTAGAGGTATTTATTATTAGAGCAGCAACGGTAGGTTACAGATTGAGAATTATAATTGCGCTTGTAAGGCGAAGAACACTTAAAGTAGGTCAAGAGCGTAAGTCCATGAGAATAGTAAGATGGGTATAACTGACGCCACCTGTAGCATAGTAATTACATAAGGCACACTCGTAGTCAGCTGGAGACACTAGGGGGTTCCCTCCGGTTGTAAGCCGGCAGGGTAGAGGAATGTTCGGGTGCAAAGCCTGGGTCAACGAGGAATAAAGAGGCTCCAGCTACGGGAGTCGGTACATTTACTCCCTTGATCGGCAGACAAAAGCAACAGCTATAATCCAGTATGCTCGACAGCATGGATGAAAGCTAGCCAGCCTCTGTGGTCCTAGAGGTGGGCTCGAGGGTGCTCCTCACAGGGGTAGATCCCACACAGCAGTGGGGTAGACGGTTCTCTGCTCCAGCAGCTACAGTACCAAAGCAATATAATCCAGCCGGAAAAGGCTCTGCATTCGCCGGTGTAGGTTCTCCGGTGTACATATCCAACGGTTCTCGTCTAGGACTCCTCAGGTGGTGGCGCGAGTTTAGGCCGCCCAGCCTGGATAAGTGCACTAGCTATAGGTACGACGAACCGGTGGTAATGCAGACCACGGAGAACGGTAGCCGCACGATACACTATAAATAATAGACTATTACTTCACAATAGAATAAGTCGAACTCGACGATACGGCGTTAAACTCTGACACATTAGCTATCTATTCGCACGCGGTTCTCAAGGCTCTATTCAGGGGCAAAGAGGCCCACTTCACGGCACGTTGTATCGTGGTGAAGGCTTCAACTTTTAGGATACTCCGTACTGCTGTATCCACCTGCGACGTATTTATACGTAAGGTGAATAATCTAGTGCCAACCTCAGTTCTGTCTCGTATTACTGCGCAAACCTGGACATGTTGAGACATGCCTTGGCGGTGGCTTTGAACTTGCCATTGGGGGTATGGCCATTGGCGCCTAGGGGTCGCTGTCCAATAGGAGAACGAATATTATGGTCTGGCTTGTACCTAGGTAAAGGGATATTCCGTGTATATATACAAAGAATATACAAGGGATATCAAACGATATACAAATATTATACAAGGGATATCAAACGATAAATATATATATTCGGTTTAATCTGACCCTTTGTAACAGGTTCCATAGCCTGGATTCTTGAAAATCCCACGAAAAATGTGTGTTTCACAAAGGTTTTTGTAATGTGTGTATCGGTAAACATTTTGTGGTGTGTGGATGTGAGCTATGCTAGGTACGCATGAACAGGAACATTGTGTGGATGTGAGCTATGCTAGGTATGCATGAACAGGAACATTGTGTGGATGTGAGCTATGCTAGGTACGCATGAACAGGAACATTGTGTGGATGTGAGCTATGCTAGGTACGCATGGACAGGAACATTGTGTGGATATGAGGTATGCTAGGTACGCATGGACAGGAACATTGTGTGGATATGAGGTATGCTAGGTACTAGGGCTGTCCCCGACTAAGGATTTAGATGGTCGACTATGATTGGCCAAAAATTGCCGTTAGTTGACTATTGGTCGACAAAAAAAAAATAAAAAAGTATACTAATATAATATATATATATATATATATATATATATATATATATATATATATATATATATATATATATATATATATATATATATATATATATATTTTATTTTTATTTTGTATCATTCCATTTGGGCTGTGGGGGGTGCTTAATGTCTGAAGGAGTCGACTGAAGGCTTCTTGTCCTCTGCAAAAGCATGCAATTGGTCCACTGATGGATACATCTTGATATTTGTCTAGTCTAGTGTGTTCATTAAATGGGTGAAATCCTCTTTCAGTGCCTCTGTGCCTGTTTTCGTAGGCAGTTAGCCTCTGGTATGTGTGCCATTAGTGTTAGCCACGCTTCTAGGCCTCTTTTCTTTTGAATTTTTTTTTTCTTATTTTTTTTTCTTATATATATTCGACTAAGAGGTTGGCCAGTCGACTACGGCTCCTTTCGACCAATTAGTCGACTAATCGACTAATATGGGTCAGCCCTACTAGGTACACATGGACAGAAACATTGTGTGGATGTGCGGTATGCTAGGTACGCATGGACAGGAACATTGCGTGGATATGCCTATGCGGAGGTCTGCTGAGGTGTGCTATTGCCTCGTTTTAATCCTAGCAGAAGTCGGTCCCTGCTTGATATGACCAGACCTTGTGATTCATAATATGATAAATACTCAGAATATCTTTGCTGTACAAAAAGAACACAATGGGAAAAAACTATCATTTCAGCCAGGCCCTTCTGACTCAGGATTTAAATTCTTGCAGTAGCAAGTAAGTTGCAGCAATATAAAAGGGCTGAGGCACGAGTACCGTTGGGTACAATATTATACCATAAATACAATATTATACCATAAAGACTTGAAGGAGTAGAAGCTTTCACCGTATGACCAAAAGGCGAATCTTCAGATGAAAAAAATCCACATTATAGTTCCGACCTTACAATATAACAGTAGAATAGTAGTCACAGGGAGCTTGAGAAAGGAAGGCTCATATTACTGTAGATTGCATAGCGGAAAAGAGATGTCGAGAGGCTGAGCGGACGTCATCTGCGCTTTGCAGTGCCGCTACATCACAAGGCGTCTCGGGGACCGGAGGGCAGAGAGCTCCGAGAACAAAAGATAACCTTGTGCAACGTGTTCCAACTCAAGGCTCTTTCATAGTTATTGCAGTGATATGAGTAAACTGTATAGTCCTCGGTTGAAGTGAAGGGGGGCACATACGTGACAACAAGACGTCGAGGCGTTTTCTGCCAATTACATCATTTACTTCTGCCGCTCTTATGTCTGGAAGGGGTTTATCCTGATCCCTGTCAGATTGTGAGCGGAGAACCCGACTCAAGGCTTCCAAGCATGGCGCTGAATTATACATTACAGCTTTGTTGATGGTCTTTATCACCTCTCTGGCAATTAGGCACACAATGTGTCCAGCCACGGTGTTTCATTATTACCTCAGACACTCTTCATTTTGTAAGTGTACGTGAAATGTGAAGCAGGGTTTGGACAAATGACTTGCAGCAAATCATGTAGGTGTACGATGATGATATGGAATTCAGTGCACTTTCCCCTCTCTCGCCACGTGGGAGTAAACCATCTGCAAACACACATGCTGGTATTGTCCCGATGTTAGAATGTGGTTTCAGGTTAGAATTCCCACACTGCCGCAGAGCTTTTAATAACTTGGCTAAAGTGAACATTATTTTTTCCTGGTTTGCGTTTTCTGTGGTATGCTGAGCTTTTGCAATATAGGAACATTGCAATTCACCCATATAAATCACAATCCGTAAGTTCTGTCTTACTCCAACTGGCACTTTGTCAATTCACGGATGCTGCAGTGTAGAGCCTTTTCTGTATTAGTATCATAGATTGTGACAACCGACACTCACAAGTGAGAAGGCCATAGCGACAAGAAAGCAGAGAACAGGCTTAATGCTATTTATAAATCGCAGAAATCGCAAGGTTCACAGGATTGAGTGTGAAGGAATGAAGGTTGAGGGTGTTTTTTTTCTTTCTTTTTTTTTACACCCAAAAGCCTCTTATGACCTTAGTACTCAAGAAGTCTAAACATAGCCTGATTCTACACACAACAGAACCCTGGAACCCAGTGCATCCCCTAAACAAGCATGCACTCGAATCCCATGTCACATCGGAATGTAATTTTCAATTTGAATTGGAAACACGTTAGAAAGCGTTACCCTTGATTCAAATGTAATGAGCCGTAGCCGCGGGATAGTCGTGCACAGCGTGGCTTTGTATAGATGTGCAAGTTACAGTAAAAAGTACTGTATTTCAAAAGTATATTCATTAATTTCCAAATAATATAATCGTAATCCCTGAAATAATTCTGTCCTGTTCAAAATACAACTCTCGTCTCTGAGGATCCTGACTTTTCTTGGCGCGCAGCGAGTGTTTGGTCCCGTATACAACACCCCGCTCTAAGAAGTCCCAAGGGATTAACAACAAGATTATTGAATTGCAGCTTTAGATAATACCATCAGTTACAGTTGGCTTCTGAGAACAGATGCAAAAGTCGCTCAATATGGCCACTGCTGGGGAGGTGCTAATGATAACGGCAGAAAGTTCTCCCCAATAAGCAGATGTCGAGAAGTTTGAGAACAGCTGTCAAATGTGATGCGAGTCTGACACCGGAGCCGGGAGAGGAGGCCGGGTGATTGGTTCTGCATTGCAGCATTGACATCCACAAAGTGTGCCAGATGACAAAAAAAAGAAAAAAAAACATAATTTCTCTATGAAATTGTGGTAAGATATATGATAACAATATGGATTTAAACAAATATACTCGCCATTAATGCAGAGGATAACCACCCAGAGAGTTATAAAATGAAGACTCTATTCATTTGATAAAACATTTATATGATTTGATATTGTATTTCTTGCCTGTCTGTACAGGCAACATATTCCAGTGAACATTGCACTGAAAGATATCTTAGCCAGCGTCTGTGTCATCAAAGTCCTCTGCACACAAAATGACATGTGATGAAATGACACATGGGTTAACATTTTGTTGCTGTTAACATACGGTGGTGCAGTGGTTTACATTTACATTTTGTCATTTAGCTGAACGCTGTTATCCAAAAAGACTTACAAGTTCTGTACGACAAGTTAGCAGGAAGGGTACCACTCTTACAGCTGAGTAACAATGTTCATCAAACAGTGCTGAAACTTGGGTGCTGCAGTGTTGAGTGAGTACCTAGAGTACATACCTGTCAACCCTCCCGTTTTCCCCGGGTTTCTCCTGTATTTTACCCTTCTTTCCCGCCATCCTCCCGTTTCAATATTTTCCTGAAAATGTCCCGTATTTTGCCCTTCTTACAAAAAAAGGCTTCATTACCCGCCGTGAAGAGAGGTGGCAGCAATGGGCAGCTGGGTGGCGTAGCGGAGATTGCGCTTGTCACCAATGCAAGAGACTCCGGTCTCGACTCCCAGAGTCAGCGTTGCCTGCGGCTTGGGCCAGTCGTCATACTATCTCAATTGATAGAGGTAGCGGGTGGAAAGTCGATGGGTGGGGATTGGACGTTGTGGACAGCGACTCCTACAGGTCGGTTGGGTGACGACTGTACAGCAGAGACAGGAAGTATCGGGGGCAGCGTGAGCCTCCCACGCGTTACGCCTCCTCGCCACTGAGAGTCCGCGCTGTCTGGTGAAAAGATGCGACAGGCTGCCTCCTTGTGTACCGGAGGGGACACGTGATGCAAGGCTTCTATCCTCCCTACAGCCGACCAGTAGGAGGCATAGTCTAGCAACGTTCAAGACAGGGGAGGGGAGAATTGGCAATACGAATTGGGATGGGAGAAAAATAGAAAAATAAGGAGAAAAAATGGATAAAAAAAGGTGGCAGCAGTGTATAGTGAAGCGTTAGCTGTAGAAGAAGAAGGACGGCAGCGCGAAAAAGAGATCCAATCCTCGTTGCACTGATATACTGTATAAAAAAAAGTGGTTGCCTAGTGGAGATTTAGGATTCACTATGTGTACCCTTGCCTATATCGTCGCTACCGGGAGAAAACCTCGTAACTCCAAAAACCTTTTCAGGAGAAAACGAACACAGATTTGAGGGCGAATAGAGTTACAAGGTTTAGACAGATGATCGGTTTAATGCTTTGCCATTGTTTAAACTTTGTAAAATCACACACACATATGGAGGATGATCTACTGAGTTGATTTATTAAATGAAAAACATTTAAAATAAATAATAAAAAAATGGAGTTACAAGGTTTTCTTTTGCAGCGACGATATGTAAAGTGGGACAAGGTGGGTGGGAGGGGGCGCCGGGAAGTTTTGCTGTGAAATCTCCCTTATTTCAAAATCCCCAATGTTGACAGCTATGGCATAGTAGTAAAGACATATTAGTATAGTAGGAAGAGTGCATGATAGTAGAAGACAGTATAGGTTAGTTTTTCTTTTTTCATTTCAGATAATGTGTAGGTGTGTAGGTTTGGTGTGAGAGGTGTGAAGGTTTAGCACCTCGGATCAAGAGGGTCCTCATGGATTCTAACCCAGGTGGAACCTCTCAGTGTGGAGTTAGCATGTTCTCCCCATGTTTGCAGGGCTTCCCTCCGGGCATTCTGGGGTTTCCTCCCACACCATGAAGACACGCATGCTAGGTCCCCTGCACCCCCCCTGCACCCCCCCTGCCCCTCCCCTGCACCTCCCCTGCACCCCCCCTAAACCCCCCCTGCACCCCCAGTGCACCTCCCCTGCACCCCCCCTGCACCCCACCTGCTCCTCCCCTGCACCCCCCCTGCTGGTCCCCTGCCACCCCCCTGCACCCCCATCTGCACCCCCCCTGCCCCCCCTGCCCCTCCGCTGTGTTTAAAGGATGACACACCTGTAGTGTTTAAAGGATGACACGCCTGTAGTGTTTAAAGGATGACACACCTGTTGTAACTGAGGGGTACAATTCCCTGACTGTATTGAGAGTATGGTATATTAAACCACTACTTAGTTATGTACTTTAATTACTGGCCAT
>NW_028169167.1:47701-108413 GCF_963971535.1 Notolepis coatsorum | reverse complement strand
CACTATGACACCTCACTCACTCACTGACTCACTGACTCGCTGACTCACTCACTCACTCACTCACTCACTCACTCACTCACTCACTCACTCACTCACTCACTCACTCACTCACTGACTGACTCACTCACTCACTCACTCACTCACTCACTCACTCACTCACTCACTCACTCACTCACTCACTCACTCACTCACTCACTCACTCACTCTCACTCACTCACTCACTCCCACTGACTCACTGACTCACTCACTCACTCACTCACTCACTCACTCACTCACTCACTCACTCACTCACTCACTCACTCACTCACTCACTCACTCACTCACTCACTCACTGACTCACTCACTCACTCACTCACTCACTCACTCACTCACTCACTGACTGACTCACTGACTCACTCACTCACTCACTCACTCACTCACTCACTCACTCACTCACTCACTCACTCACTCACTCACTCACTCACTCACTCACTCACTCACTCACTCACTCACTCACTCACTCACTCACTCACTCACCCACTGACTCACTCACTCACTCACTCACTCACTCACTCACTCACTCACTCACTCACTCACTCACTCACTCACTCACTCACTCACTCACTCACTCACTCACTCACTCACTCACTCACTCACTCACTCACTCACTCACTGACTCACTCACCCACTCACTCACTCACTCACTCACTCACTCACTCACTCACTCACTCACTCACTCACTCACTCACTCACTCACTCACTCACCCACCCACCCACCCACCCACTCACTCACTCACTCACTCACTCACTCACTCACTCACTCACTCACTCACTCACTCACTCACTCACTCACTCACTCACTCACTCACTCACTCACTCACTCACTCACTCACTGACTGACTGACTGACTGACTGACTCACTCACTCACTCACTCACTCACTCACTCACTCACTCACTCACTCACTCACTCACTCACTCACTCACTCACTCACTCACTCACTCACTCACTCACTCACTCACTCACTCACTCACTCACTGACTCACTCACTCACTCACTCACTCACTCACTCACTCACTCACTCACTCACTCACTCACTCACTCACTCACTCACTCACTCACCCACCCACTAACTCACTCACTCACTCACTCACTCACTCACTCACTCACTCACTCACTCACTGACTGACTGACTGACTCACTCACTCACTCACTCACTCACTCACTCACTCACTCACTCACTCACTCACTCACTCACTCACTCACTCACTCACTCACTCACTGACTCACTCACTGACTCACTCACTGACTTACTCACTGACTCACTCACTCACTCACTCACTCACTCACTCACTCACTCACTCACTCACTCACTCACTCACTCACTCACTGACTGACTGACTGACTCACTCACTCACTCACTCACTCACTCACTCACTCACTCACTCACTCACTCACTCACTCACTCACTCACTGACTCACTCACTCACTCACTCACTCACTCACTCACTCACTCACTCACTCACTCACTCACTCACTCACTCACTCACTCACTCACTCACTCACTCACTCACTCACTGACTCACTCACTCACTCACTCACTCACTCACTCACTCACTGACTCACTCACTCACTCACTCACTCACTCACTCACTCACTCACTCACTCACTCACTCACTCACTCACTCACTCACTCACTCACTGACTCACTCACTCACTCACTCACTCACTCACTCACTCACTCACTCACTCAGCTGGCCTCTTCCAGTTCTTACAAGGAACAAACATGTAGGTGCATGCACACAAAACAAACACACAACGACGGGAAGGACAAACACACAGATGGGATAATGATACGTTACAAAGCGGAGAGGGAAGGAGACATAGAGAGCAACCACACACACACACATACACGTACACACGCGCACACACACACACATATACATACACATATACATACACGCACGCACACACGCACATGTGAAGTGAGGACATGACGTGTCTTGCTTGGTGCCACAGCGAAGGCTAACAACGTTACATGACGGGGAGGTTATACCATTGAATGAGAAAAAGAGTCACCATCCTATCTGAAGGGAATTTTACACAATGAACATAGACAGAAAAGAAATCATCTTTTATATTATATATGATATTTTCAATGCTTCAATAAATTCTTATTCAATACTCATTACTGCTCAATTGTACAGCCCTGCTAAATATTCCATCCTGTAAATATTCAACACTATTGTTATTTGTATTCGAATGAGTGATATATACCTGACCACATCTTACACAGTTGTACAGCCCTGGCCTATTCCTTTTTTTATTTTTTATAATTATATTCTATTATATTGTGCTTCTATGTTCATTTAGTTTATATTTCATTAAATTTTATTCCACCTATTTATTTTTTATTCTACCATGCAAATAAATAATGCAGGACCTCTTTAGAGACGTCTTTATTCGGCATGGGACATGCAATGGGCAGCACACACACACACACAGGAATACACACACACACACACATGCATTGTCTTTTTCAGGGTCGCCGATGCGATTGAGCTCTTAACCCATCCCGTCGTCCTTCCCCCCAACCATAATTGTATGTCTGTTGTATGTCTGTTAGTCTGATTTGGTTGTTAAAAACAACCAATTCAAATTCCTTGAATGTGAAAACTACTTGGCAATAAAGACCTTTCTGATTCTGACTGTTTATTTTTAAGTGCTGCTTTCGAATAGCTAATAGTCTGTCATTTACAAAGGGATTTTTTTCTAATTTGTATTTGTATTATCTTCAATTTTCAATACCCATCCAAATGGGTTTACTTAGGGCCACATGTGTTATTTAACTTATTTCAATGTTTAGTGTGTGCACATGTATAACAAAACAAAGAGACAGCGTAGATAGACCTCGTCCAAACACCGTCTCTATCCTCTCTCCTCTCTCCTCCCTGGCTGTTGGCCGGTGCTCTCTCCTCGTCTCCCCCCCAGAGGCATCCTCTCTCCTCCCTGGCCCTGGCTGCTGCCTGGTGCTCTCTCCTCGCCCCCCCCCCCCCCCCAGAAGCATCCTCTCTCCTCCCTGGCCCTGGCTGCTGCCCGGTGCTCTCTCCTCGCCTCCCCCCCAGAAGCATCCTCTCTCCTCCCTGGCCCTGGCTGCTGCCTGGTGCTCTCTCCTCGCCTCCCCCCCAGAAGCATCCTCTCTCCTCCCTGGCCCTGGCTGCTGCCCGGTGCTCTCTCCTCGCCTCCCCCCCCAGAAGCATCATCTCTCCTCCCTGGCCCTGGCTGCTGCCCGGTGCTCTCTCCTCGCCTCCCCCCCCCAGAGGCATCCTCTCTGCTCCCTGGCCCTTGCTGTTGCCCGGTGCTCTCTCCTCGCCTCCCCCCCCAGAGGCATCCTCTCTCCTCCCTGGCCCTGGCTGTTGCCCGGTGCTCTCCCTTCGCCTCCTCCCCGAGAAGCATCCTCTCCTCCCTGGCCCTGGCTGTTGCCCGGTGCTCTCTCCTCACCTCCTCCCCCAGAAGCGTCCTCTCCTCCCTGGTCCTGGCCCTGGCTGTTGCCCGGTGCTCTCTCCTCCCTGGCCCAGGCTGTTGCCCGGTGCTCTCTCCTCACCTCCTCCCCCAGAAGCATCCTCTATCCTCCCTGGCTGTTGCCCGGTGCTCTCTCCTCCTCGAGAAGCATCCTCTCCCCTCCCTGGCCCTGGCTGTTGCCCGGTGCTCTCTCCTCGCCTCCTCCCCCAGAAGCGTCATCTCCTCCCTGGCCCCGGTCGCAGCAGCGAGGCTGGCAGTAATCCCCATGCCTGGCCAGTGAGATGTGGACAATGTGTGTCCCCCCACGAGTCTCCAGTGGGTACCAAGTAAAGGCCATCACTCTCCCTAATTAGCTGCTCTCTTTTGGGCTGTGACTAAAATCACCTCTGTGGCTCCTTCCTCCGTCGGATCACACCTAATTTTAATTAGGCCCCTCGGAATATTAGCCCGGGTCTTTTGTTCCGCTTCCTCTCATTAAGGACCCAGACAAATGAGTCTTTAAATTCCCTTATACATTTCTACCCATTTTTCTCCTCTCTCTCTCTCTCTCTCTCTCTCTCTCTCTCTCTCTCTCACTCTCTCTCTCTCTCTCTCTCTCTCTCTCTCTCTCTCTCTCTCTATATATATATATATATATATATATATATATATATATATATATATATATATATATATATATATATATATATATATATCCCTCCCCCCCTCTCTCTCTCTCTCTCTCTCTCTCTCTCTCTCTCTCTCTCTCTCCCTCACGTATACCACCTTCTTCGTCCTTGATGATAAAGAAAAAAATATATATATACAGTATATATATATATTTCACATATTCTTTCAATGTGATATACGATCAGGCTCATCTGCCCCCAACCCTGGGTGGGTAATGAGGGTTGCCATCAGTGAAGGTGTCCAAGAGTCTGCAGGACGTTGTGTTGAGCTGTTGGGAGGAAAGGTCGGTGTGTCACCTGTAACTCAGAGCAGGGAGAACATCACACGTTAATCACACGTGCGGCCGGAGAGACAGAGACCAGCGAGGCTGCTGCGGAGACCAGATAACAACTTGTCTTGATGAGACTGTGTGGCATTATCTACCAGAGAGACGGCGCGCAGAGAGACGGACAGACGGGCAGACAAAGCAGGGTAGGATTATTGGGAGACGCAGTCGTTGTTGCCCCTTAATAGTGTGTACTTTTGAGTAGTTTTTCTTACATAAATGTGCACCCAGGCACCATGTAAACAAAGCCGTTTCTGATTATTTTCCTCAATTGCCAATTAGACTCGATAGCCTTTGGCCAAAAGTTCTCAGTAGAGCCCAATTACAGGGAACATATAAAAAGAATGTTGTATGGTGTGTGGGTGCGTGCGTGCGTGCGTGCGTGTGTGCGTGCGTGCGTGCGTGTGTGTGTGTGTGTGTGTGCATGTGCGTGTGTCTGTGTACGTGTGTGTCTGTGTGTGTGTGTGTGCATACTGGTACACACTATGTGTGTGCATCATGTGTGAGTGTGTGGGCCTGTACGTATCAGAACAAGAGGGGAACCCTTTTATCTATTATTTAAAAACTTCAAATTTGTTGAAACTACATTTAACTTCAGCTAAATGACTAAATGTAAATGTCTATGTTGAGCTGCCCATGATACTGAACGTGTGTGTAATGCATTCAAGTTGAAATCAGAAAATGTACCATTATTGATGCAAACCGCCTTCAGCCTCTCTTTCTGTTCTCTGTTCTGAGGGGCGGAGGTGGTCGTTCTGAGGGGCGGAGGTGGTCGTTCTGAGGGGCGGAGGTGGTCGTTCTGAGGGGCGGAGGCAGGGCCGGACTGGGGAAATAATTCATACCGGGAGATATAGCGCGAAATATAGCACCAATCAGGCCACTTTTTAAGCGGGGGGTCTGGGGGTCCCCCACCAGGATTTTTTTTGTTACAAAGACTTAATTTCCTGCATTCTGGTGAATTTTAGTGCATGTGAATCACAAACTAATGAGCCAACAATTGCTTAGTACAATGTACTGTTATGGACCTCAAATAAAACTGTTGTGGCACTAGCAATGCTACTCTCTCCACCTTCAAAAAGAAAAAAGCAAGAGCACAACATATTTTTCTATTTACTATTATAATACAGTTAACCACTCTCTCCTGTAAGGGCCTTTCTTTTTCTTTGTTTTATCCCTCTCTCCTCCACCCTTTCTCTTTCTTCCACTGTCCATCTTGACATCAACGTTAATTGACTTTCGCTCTACTGTATCTCTCCCGAGTCCCTCACTACCTGGCTCATTGCCTGGCTGTTATTCTGCATCTGAGTGCCGTCTGCCATTCCATTCGCCGCCTCCGCTGTCAATCAGTTGTATCGCCTGGTCCCGCCTCCACCAATCACAAGCGGCAGCACGGCTCCATTGTGTGTGTGTGTGTCCGCGTGGGTGAGGGAGAGAGAGAGATAGTTCTCCAACTCTGTCGCAGACAGTGAAATCCTGGTTGTTTCCCACCCACCTAGGTTATCTAACTATCGCGCCGCGCCGCCGCCACAACTAGAAACAATGGCTGGTAAAAAAAATAAAAAAATAATAATAAATGTTTTTTTTTTTTTTTTTTTTTTTTATATAATTATTTTTTTTAATCTGTGCAGGCCAGGCCACTGGGAAAACTCCCGGTGCTCCCGATGACCAGTCCGGGCCTGGGCGGAGGTGGTCGTTCTGAGGGGCGGAGGTGGTCGTTCTGAGGGGCGGAGGTGGTCGTTCACACGTAGCTTTGCAGACGAGGCAGAATCACTCTGAGCGGCGATGGAGGCGCCCAGCCGTCTACCAGAAAGCCCTGGGGTTGGGGAATGTAGGGCATTGTTCTACGAAAAACAGACTCACAATTGATTGTATTGTTTATTAATCGGACAATTTCAGAAGAAGAAAAATGGTAGCACTTTATAATAACACCCTGTTATAATACATTTATAAGGTATTTGTAGATGACGAACTAATCATGAACAAATCATTTATATACATTCGTAAATTATTATTAAATCATTTATAACTATATTTGTATAACATTTACAAATTAGTTCTACATTATTTATAACATTTTTCAAAGCATCTACAAATGTGTTACTACACATTAAACAACATTATTTAATGATGAACAAATCAAGTACAAACAATGTTGATAATGAGTTATAAATAATGTAGAACTAATCTGTAAATGTTATACAAATATAGCTATACATGATTTAATAATC
Source organism: Notolepis coatsorum (assembly GCF_963971535.1). NCBI lineage: Eukaryota > Metazoa > Chordata > Actinopteri > Aulopiformes > Paralepididae > Notolepis > Notolepis coatsorum. Next base: position 101,691 of record NW_028169167.1, on the reverse strand, counting down.
ATTTATGAATGTATATAAACGGTTTGTTCATGATTAGTTCATTATCCACTAATGCGTTATAAATACTTTGTAAATGTTATACAAATATAGCTATACATGATTTAATAATCATTTATGAATGTATATAAATGGTTTGTTCATGATTAGTTCATTATCTACAAATACCTTATAAATGTATTATAACAGGGTGTTATTTTATAAAGTGCTACCAGAAAAATAAACAAAATATGCATTTGTCCATAGTGTAATGTGAAAGCATTACGCCCATGCAGTAATGTGTGCAATGTAAATGGTAAATGGCTGCATTTATATTGCAGCTTTTATCCAAATCGCTTTACAATTTGTTCCTCACATTTTACGCATTCACTCACACATTCACACACCGACGGCGTAGGCAACCATGCCAGGTGCCGACCTGCTCATCGGGAGCAATTAGGGGTTAAGTGTCTTGCTCAAGGACACGTCGACGCGCTGCCCGGGAGGAGCGGGAATCGAACTGGGAACCTCCGGATTACCGGACGACTGCTCTACCTCACCCCGAGCCACTGTCGCCCCCAATGTACATGTTATAATTAGACTTCGTATTGTCCCAGAGATTGACAACACGGAGGGCCGTGGGCAACACCACCCACCTGGAGAACAAGCAACAAGCCAACACATACTACCTTACTACCTACACCTTCATATGCTCTTCCATAGTGCCTTCTGTAACCATTCAGCTCCATACGGTTTAGGTCGATTCTGCATGGTGTGTGTGAGCGCGTGTGTGTGTAAGCGTGCGTGTGTGCGTGTGTGTGCGCGTGCGTGTGCCTGTGTGTACATCACCGACACACTCGAGGGCGGTTGAGTAATACATGCTGACTCTTTGCCAGGGCCTGTTCATGAATTATAAAACTAAGAGCAATTATGGCTTTTACACAAATGAACCAAAGCGGGCTGGATGCATAAGGTAATTGGGTCGGCGGTTATTTCCTGCAACACACCTGGGCCTACACAGTAAGCGTGGCGTATCAATTATTAATGGCTCCTGTCTTACCCGGGGTGTGTAGAGGAACCTGCCCTAACAGAACCTATACGGGGTGCATTAGCACGTCCATAATGAGGGTAATAATATCTCTGATAAAGCCTGAGTGCTGCTTAGCCCCATTTCGCCCCGATTCCGTTCTGTCTGTCTGTGTTGCCGGGTCAACGGAGGGTAAAGATACATTTTGTTCATCTATTCATTCATTAGTTCGAGTCACTTCTGAGGTGTTCCGTATTTGTTCCGTATTCCGTACGGTGGCGGCTACATGCCGCGTCCGCCGCCGACCGTCTCGTCGCTGAGCGCGTGGAAGTGCACCGAAGTGGCGTGTGTTGAATTACAGTGTCAGCAGAGGAAAATGGTCACGGATACGGGAGGCACCTCGGGTGCCAGCGTTTCAGTGCATTTCTATTCATGACAAACATCCTAACTATGACTAACATTTGCAATAAGGTTTAACGGCGTGTCCCCAGGCTGCACTAGAGCCGTCGAATTACACGGGCAGACTCCCCACAAAGCCAGAGCCAAAACAAACCCCACGATAGACATCATCATCATTTGTCTCAGGCCCTGAAAAGGCTCTTTCCATCACCGGTACTTGTATTCAAATTTGTTGTCGACTCTACACGGTACACGGTGACAACAATACACGGTGACAACAATACAAAATGCTGCAGAGAGGCCGACTGGAAGGCGAAAGTCATCCTCAACAAAGAGAACAACACAGTCGCCTTGGTCCTCTACTCTTTCCAATGTTTACTAATGACCTATACGCCTTGTTTTAAACAAGTTCCAAGTTTCAAGTTTATTTTGTCACATCCCTTTTCATTTCACAGTATAGAGGAGTGAAGTTTCAAGTTCAAGTTCAAGTTTCTTTAATAGTTGTCATACAGAAGTACAGAATACTTTCATACAAAATGCTTCTTACTGTTACGCTCCAGAGACTGTGCTAGACAAGATAGTATCAAATAACATAGTATAGCATGTAAATTAGAAGTAGAAAATGAGGTCACAGTGTTCAGTATAGACATATGTACAATGTTCGATGCAGAATAGACGTAACTGAGTTACCATATAATATACAATACTATGCAGTGTACTAATGTACAATACTATATAGTGCAAAGCAGAAATGGGATGAGGTACAATTTAGGTACAATTTACAGTAAGGTGTACGAGTTGTAGTGCAATCCTTCATCAATAAATATAAAGTGTGGGGAGTGGGTGCTACAGTGTGTTTGTTTAAAGTGAGTGTGTGCTATAAAGTGTGGGGAGTGGGTGCTACAGTGTGTTTGTTTAAAGTGAGTGTGTGCGTGTGGATGTGTGTGCCATGTGCGTTTAATGGTTGTTGTTGTGTAGTGTTCATTGTTCGTTGAGCAGCCTGATGGCCTGGGGATAGAAGCTTCTTCTGAGTCTTTCTGTGCTCGCCTTGAGACTCCGGTATCGCTTGCCTGACCGCAGCAGTTCAAAGAGGCAGTTGTTCGGGTGACTGGAGTCTTTAATGATTCTCTTAGCCTTGCCCCTGCACCACTTGTTGTAAATGTTCTGGAGGGCGGGGAGCCCCCCTCCAATTGTGCGTTCGGCTGAACGTGTCACTCTTTGTAGTCTGCTTCGGGCTTGTGCAGTGCTATTCCCAAACCAGGAGGTGATGTTGCCAGTCAGGATGCTCTCTATTGTACATGAGTAGAAGTTCTTAAGGATCTTCTGACTGACTTGGAACTTCCTTAGGCGCCTCAGGAAGTAGAGGCGTTGTCGTGCCTTCTTCACAACACTGTCAATGTGTGTGGTCCATGTCAAGTCCTCGGATATGTAGGCTCCGAGGTACTTAAAGCTGTTGACTCTCTCAACCGGTGCCCCGTCGATGCTGAGGGGGCTGTAGTCCTTGACCTCCGACCTCCTGAAGTCCACAATCATCTCCTTTGTTTTGCTGACATTCAGGTAGAGGCTGTTTTCCTGGCACCATCCCGCCAGGACCTTGACCTCTTCCAGGTAGGCCCTCTCGTCGTTGGCAGAGATCAGGCCCACCACCACTGTGTCGTCAGCAAATTTGATGATTGTGTTGCTACTCCGCTGAGCCACACAGTCGTGTGTGTACAGGGAGTAGAGGAGGGGACTCAGAACACAGCCCTCGGGGGCCCCTATGTTGAGGGTGATGGATGAGGAGGTGCAGTTGCCTGCTCTCACCACCTGGGGTCTGCCCGTCAGGAAGTCCAAGACCCACTGGCAGAGGTCATAGTTCAAGCCCAGGTCCCTGAGCTTGGCTATGAGTTTGGAGGGGACTATGGTATTGAATGCCGAGCTGTAGTCGATGAATAGCATTCTCACATAATTCCCCTTCCTCTTGTCCAGGTGTGATGCTGCTGTGTGCAGCACATGGGCTATGGCGTCCTCCGTGGACCTGTTGGGGCGGTATGCAAATTGCAGGGGGTCCATGTTGATGGGGAGGGAGGAGCAGATGTAGCCCTTTACTAGCTTCTCAAAGCACTTCATGGCTATGGAGGTGAGAGCTACAGGGCGGTAGTCGTTGAGGCAAGCAGGCTTGGATTTTTTGGGTACAGGGATAATAGTGGACTTCTTCAGGCAGGTGGGGATGACAGCCTGTTCTAAGGACAGGTTAAATATGTCAGTGAATACCGGGGCCAGTTGGTCGGCACAGACTTTTAGGACGCGGCCGGGGATGCCGTCCGGTCCTGCTGCCTTCCTGATATTCACTTTTTTAAAGGTCCGCCTCACCTCATGCTCTGTTACCCTGAACACTGAGTCTCCATCAGCAGCAGACCCCCCCCCCCATTGCCGTGGCTTGTGGGCTGGTGTTGTTATTACCAGCATCAAACCTTGCATAGAAGGTATTGAGGTAATTTGCTAAGGAGATGTCACTGTTCAGTTTGAGGGAGGTGCCTTTGTAGTCTGTCATCATTTTGAGCCCCTGCCACATAGCTCTGGAGTCAGCCTGTTCAAACTGGAGTTCAATTTTATCCCTGTAGCACCGTTTTGCCTCTGTCACTGTCCTCCTTACGTTGTATCGCGCCACCTTGTGGTCATTCATGTTGCCTGCCACCAGGCCGTCGTTGTATGCTTTGGTGCACGCTTTCAGAGCTTCACGGACGGATTTGTCTACCCAGGGTTTTTGATTTGGGTAAACTCTAATTGTGGTAGTGGGGATTGTTTCTTCCACCAAAGTACGAACAAAGTCCAGCACTGTCTCCGTGTAGACATTAATGTTACCTGTGTCGCGGAACACGCTCCAGTCTGCGCACTCAAGCGCAGCCTGGAGCGTCTCCCCCGACTCCACATCCCATTTCTGCACCTCTCGCGAGACTACAGGAGTGCTCTTGATTCTTTGTTTATATTTTGGTGAAAGAAAGATGGCCGCGTGATCAGACTTACCAAAGCCACTCGCAGAATGAGCCTTGTAGCCACCCTTGAATTGCGTGTAACAGTGGTCTAAGATGTTACCGCCTCTGGTGTTACAAGTCACATGCTGATAGAAGTCAGGCAAAACCTTTCTCAGATTGGCGCTATTGAAATCACCCACTACTACAATGGCGGCGTTAACGTTCGCTGCTTGGAGTTTGTTTACCTCGTCGTGAAGTCTGGAGAGCGCGACACTATTGCTGGCTTGCGGTGGAATATACACTCCGACCAGGATGATCGCCGTTAACTCCCTCTGGAGGAAAAAAGGACGACACTTGATGGTTATATATTCCAAGTTGGGGCAGCAGTGGTTCGATAATTCCTTCACGTTGGCTGGATTGCTCCAATTGTTGTTAAACATGAAGGCGATACCTCCTCCACGCTGTTTGCCGGACTCTGCTGTTCTGTCCTTGCGGTGGATGAAGAAGTGATCGGCCGGTTGGATGGCGTGATCTGGGGTTCCTGGCGACAGCCACGTTTCAATGAAGCAGAGAACATTGCAGTCTCTAACGTCTCTCTGGAATTGAATCCTTGCTCGGATGTCGTCCAGTTTATTGTCAATTGATTGTACATTGGCTAGCAATATACTGGGTAGTGGCGTTCGGTGTCGTCTGGTTCTCAGTCTATTACGGATCCCAGCTCTCTTCCCTCTCCGCCTGATGATTCCTTTGTTCCTGGGGTCAGGATCTGGTCCCATTGTCCTCAGAATCTCCACAGGCCATTGCTGCGGTTCAGAAAGCTGATCCAGGGAGTAATCTAGTCTGTAAATTTCCCGTAATCCGATGTCTATAAGTGACTGACGGTCATACACATTAAATGCACCTACTGTTGGTACAGACAAAACTCTTAAAACTATAAATATTAACAAAAGTAAGCACAATCTCGACGGAGCGCACAGACAGGCAGCCGGACGTAGCGGCGCCATCTTGTTGAAACATTTGAGTTTATTCATGCTAGCAACAGCAACAACACAAGTAGTGCACAAAAGGAATCAATACAACTTAGTATATATGTAAGCGTTTTGCGGTTGAGGGCAGGGCGGTTTCCATACCAGGCGGTGGTGGATCTCGTGACTAGATTAGATTCAGGTTCAGATTCAGTTTTTTATTGTTGCATCTCGTCACATTCACATACAAAAAGAGCAACATTATTGGGTGTTGCCCCCTCGACCTACAGCAGTCAATAAAATACACAATAGAATACACATGAAATAAACACAATAAAAACCAGCATAATAATCTTAAGAAAAAGTAACAGTGCTGAGAGTGGTGATATAAAAAGTGCAACAATAGAATAAAATGTACATAGGCTACAGTACTTAAAAATACTTAAAATACTACATACATAAAAACACAGGGTAAAATCCTAATTGTTTAGGTATTGTTCATGATGGCTTGGTGGTAGAATGAGTCCTTGAGCCTGCTGGACCTGGCTCTGAGGCTGCTGGACTTGGCTCTGAGGCTGCTGGACCTGGCTCTGAGCCTGCTGGACCTGGCTCTGAGGCTGCTGGACCTGGCTCTGAGGCTGCTGGACCTGGCTCTGAGACTGCTGGACCTGGCTCTGAGGCTGGTGGACCTGGCTCTGAGGCTGCTGGACCTGGCTCTGAGGCTGCTGGACCTGGCTCTGAGGCTGCTGGACCTGGCTCTGAGGCTGCTGGACCCGGCTCTGAGGCTGCTGGACCTGGCTCTGAGGCTGCTGGACCTGGACCTGGCTCTGAGGCTGCGGTAACGCCTCCCGGAAGGAAGCTAGCAGTTGAAACAGACTGTTGTTGGGATGGGGTCCTTTATGATCCTACGGGCCTTGCTGATGCACCGGTTGTCTTAAATGTCCCGTATACAGGGAAGCTCACAGCCGCAGATTTTCTGAGCTGTCTTAACAACATAAAATAGTTATAATAGAAATGTAACATAGAACAGTAGAGAGTCAGTATTCTCTCACAAGGCCAATAGGATCTGGGGCCCCATGCTGCATTTCGTCAGCCGCCTATGATGAAAAAGGCACTGTCATGCTTTCTTCACCACCTGGCAGGTGTTGTGCACTTCCCATGTGATGTCCGGAAAGTGAACACAGAGGAACGTGAAGCTGCTGACTCTCTCCCCAGTAGACCCGTTGACGTTGACGTACAATGTATGCTGAGGATTCTACACTGGATGCTACACAAGTCCTCAGATAATCTAGAGATGAACTGAGTGAAGTCCTACAGAATGAACTGGAACACGTGTCTAAAATGGGTGGTAAATAATGAGCGTGTTCTGAATGTATCTGAAACATTATAGATGATGGTTCTAATCAGTGGCGGCTCGCCACTAGGGGCGCTCGGGTGCCGCCCCCCCTCAGGCCCTGCCCTGGTTATATGAGAGAACAAGAAAAATAATTTTTTAGTTTTTTGTTTTATAGCCCTATAAATAATATAAACATGTTTAAAATTAATAATATTTACTCATTTTAAGTATGTTTGTGTTTCCAATGCACAATATAACGTTATTATATAAAATAAAAAATACTCGTTTTCTTGAACAGGAAGTGACTCACTTTTTTTTTTTTTTTTGGCACGGGCTAGACGCGATAGCGCTCTGAGTGCGCGTCACGGTTTGATCGCTGTATCCGTCGCAGCCAATCAGTGCGTAACGCGTTGTGCGTTGAAATATGACTATTATGTTGGAATCCGGGCGCGATTTGAAGCGGTCTAGGCAGCAGCGTCAAGAATTTCTGTAGCCGCATTTCGCGGAGACGCTCTCTGATTGGCCGACGCCAGTATTTTTTTCCGTAGCAGAATTTCGCGGAGACGATCTCTGATTGGCCGAATCCAATTTCTAATGTTCCAATTCTAGCTTATTCCTAGGTTGGTGGTAGAGATACTAGTTGTGTTGTTGTGAGATGCAGCTGTTTGTCTTAGAGCGTGACTGCAAGTTCTTCAGACGGTTAAGCTTAGGCACTCTTTCAAAGTTGGTTAAGGTTAGAGTTTGTCTTAGAGCATGGCGATAGAACGCCAGGTAGTTTGCAGTCTGTTCGACACGGAAATGGACAAAGAAATGTACTTGTGTTGTGTGGTGCTAACTGCTAACAAGCTAACACTTGGCTAACAAGCTATATGGCGGATGCAGTCTGGACACAGTGGACAGTGGTCTGGAATACATCAACAGTGGATTATACACTTTATCAAGCCCTCCTGCCCTGGACGTTTCAACTAAACAGTGAGTCTCTCTCTCTCTCTCTCTCTCTCTCTCTCTCTCTCTCTCTCTCTCTCTCTCTCTCTCTCTCTCTCTCTCGCTCTCTCTCTCTCGCTATACACAGCTGTCTCCGCGAAATACGGCTACGGAAAAAAGTATTGACTGTGCTTGCTGAGACGATAATACGCTAGCGATTCAAAACGCGCTGCTGTGTTGTGAACTATAACATTAATTTAGCTGCTGCTGATGCATAATGAATGAATGGTGAGTTGTTTAAAATGACAACATACATGTGTTAATTATTTGATTTGATTGATCCGAGAGACAGAGAGAGAGATTGCTCCAGAGCATCTCAGAGCATTACATTTTCAACTCGACCTCCTAACGTGAACTGCGACCCACAAGGCACCAGCGGCACCAACCGCTACTGGTTCTAATTATGCACTTAGCAGGGAGCTGCGATGTTACATAGGTGGGTTGGCCATTGTTATTGTTGTATTTATCATACTAACATCAGGTTAGTATCTACTAGGTACGTCATTTTGTATTCATCTCACTGGCCAGGCATGGGGAATATTCATTATAGTATGGCGCTGTGTTCACCTGTGGTCATTTTCATTTCTATGTCCCTTTCTCAGGTACTGCATGGGACGTGGGTGGATAAAAGGGCTTGTTGTGTTTGTTTACCTTCCTGAATGAATCACATGCGCCACAGGGAGAACAGTACCATGACCACACGTCCCAGAATGTCTTATTTCATAATACAACGTTTCCGAATGGACTTTTGGATTCAATCTAGTTGTATGCAGTGATGAACGGCCTTTCCCAGTGGAACGTAACGTTCACATAGCAGTGTTGATGAGAAGGAGCTCTCCGCCAACAAAGATGTTTCAACAAATGTATTTACAAAATGGTTCACCTTTCAAACGTTATTCAACTTTTAATTAAGTCACACCTCATCATACTCAACCTGAAATCAAAACTGTGGATAATATTATTGGATTTTCTACTCTTGGAATATATTATTGGATATTATTAGAGAGAGAGAGGTGTCTGTGTGTTCCACTCAGAACCAAGTTCAGTCCAAGGAGCGAGTTCACCTAAAATTGCTCATCTAATCTTACAACCTGTTTGCAAATCCATCATTAATTGTATTTATTGCACATTCCTACTCTGAAATCAGAGCTGTGGAAATGATTGGAAATGACAAGTGAAAGCTGAGGTGAGAGAGGTTCTGTGTGCATGCGCGTGTATTCCACTTTGTTTGGTCCAGACCAGTTTAGCCAACAATTTATAAGTGAATAATTAATTAAAACCTAATATATATGTAATTTTAATCATTTAAATATACAATAAGCCAAACCATAAAGGATGCCTCCCTACCAGGGTTATAATGTGAGCTTTGTGATGGTCGCTAAAATAACGAACACTAGGGTGCGCTTTCTGTGAGATCGAGTGACTGCTTATTACATGGTCAAACACTTTCACACACACACAAATGTGCATGCACACACACACACACACACACACACACACACACACACCACACACACACACACACACACACACACACACACACACACAGCAGCCCACTAATTGTATCAAGTGGATTGCAACAACCAGACGTCTGCGATATTGTTTCAATGGTTCTGACACACAAACAGTGCTGTCCATGGTTCTGACACAACAAACAGTGCTGTCCATGGTTCTGACACAACAAACAGTGCTGTCCATGGTTCTGACACAACAAACAGTGCTGTCCATGGTTCTGACACAACAAACAGTGCCGTCCATGGTTCTGACACAACAAACAGTGCTGTCCATGGTTCTGACACAACAAACAGTGCTGTCCATGGTTCTGACACAACAAACAGTGCTGTCCATGGTTCTGACACAACAAACAGTGCTGTCCATGGTTCTGAAACAACAGCAGGGCTGTCCATGGTTCTGAAACAAGGATTTTTGGCAATGAAGCTTAAACAGAAGGAAACATATTTACATACAATAGCCTAGTAAAAAAAGTCATGTGTTTTCAGAGGGCTGCGGTCACAGTCCTGGAAAATGTCCTTTCTTTATCTAAGATTGAACGAACCAGAGAGGGTCAAATGTGTCAATAGGAGGGGGGCCATTTAGGTCCACAAACAAAAATGCAGTAAGGCTCCTGGCTTGCAGCCAGTTCCTGCTCTTACAGTCAGTGTGTCATTGCAGAAACACCTCCTCCTGCTGTGCAGAGGTCGCAGGGACAGTCGTGTGGCGGTTGTTCTATTGCAGCAGCCCTGCCTCCTCATACTGCTCTTCTCCTGACCTAGGAGCATTTAGTTATTTTGGAAAACATGTTTATTTTAGCCTGTTTATCTACAGTAGTTAACATACTATAGTACATACACATAGTAGACTAACATAGTAGTACTCATTACATTGAAAAATGCATTACTTGTGATTAAAATAATGGTTGTTGGTAAGTTATTAGTGACCCCCACAGGCAGGGCCGTTTCTAGCTTTTTGTGGGCCCTATGTTATGACACTATAGTGGGGGGGTTCCAAACCCTCTAATGTGGGCACGTCTGGCTCTGCTTGGGCTGGCCCTCCAAAGTATTTCAGAAGTGCCCCTGCCGAGTTCCTTAAAGGGGAACTATCTTATAAATGGCCTTTTTGAGTGTTTAGCATTGTTTCCTAGCTATGTGAACTTATATTAATATGATCTATGTCTCAAAATTCTCATATTGGCGCATTCTTCCAATTCTCCTCTCACAATATTCACCCTCACTGAACTGAGTCGTTTGAAAATGTGCCTATATGTGATGTCATATAGTCACTGCTGCATGTTAATGTTCAGGCGAACACGGCCACACACAGTGGTTTAGGAGCCCAGGCTCAAAACAGCTCGAAATCTTGAGGTAGAAAAATGCTGTTTTTGAGGACTTGATTAGAAATACAAAACAATGAATAAAAAAAATATATATATTACAGAGGTGTTCCATAGACTCACAGGAATTGTGTAAAAGTGCCCAAATAGTGAAAGAAATAGTAAAATAGTTCCCCTTTAAGTTAATAAACACAATTTATCAAAAGTAAGTATTATTGATATTGTAATACTACTGAAATTCAATATTTTTAAAAAAAATTACATAATTATACACCCAATTTCAAAATGGTAACTTTTTTGTTGCCTTACACCTGAATTTAAAACGTCTCTGGCTTTAAATATGCAAATAAGCTATTAACTCATTAAATATGCGCTAATGTGCATAAAATCGGATACGCTTTTTTAAGGTCAACAGATACAATCTGAATAGATTTTTTTGTTTTATTGTGATTCATAACTCAATAGTTAGTCACAATATAGTTTTTTGTATTAGTTATTCCAAAAACAATATTAACATGCTGGAATTTTTTTTATGTTTGGCCTATATTTACAAAATAGATCAAATAAGCTGTGCTGATGAAGATGTGCTGAATAAGCTGTGCTCTTCATTTACATTCACATTTACATTTAGTCATTTAGCTGACTCTTTTATCCAAAGCGACTTACATGTTCTGTACAACAAGACATCAGGAAGGGCACAACTCTATCAGCTGAGTAACAATGTTCATCAACGTGTTGAGTGCACTAGCGGACTGACCATCGGGACCACCGGGAGTTTTCCCGGTGGCCTGGCAGACTGGCATGGCCTGGCTGCCCTGGCCATTTTAATTTTAATTTAAATTTTTTTTGTGCCCGCAGTCGGGCCACTGAACTCCGAAGCAGGTCAGGTCGGTATACATGTTTCTATTTGTGCATATATAAGTTCAGGCAAGCAGGCAGGAATGCGTGATTTTTTTTTGTAGCCGCAGTTTGCGAAGACGCTCTCTGATTGGCTAGCCCACGTATACAGCGAAGACCCTCTCTGATTGGTTTAGCTCCGAAGGGCTCTTCCGCCTTGTACATAATATTCTCTGCTTCGAAGTGGTTATGCTTTGGCCTCTGCCGAAACCCGGGAGATATGAACGTTTTGGATCGCTCTAGAATGGGTGAAGACGGACGTCAGACTAAAATTGAAAGAATGAGACGAAAGCGGGGCGCAATCAGAGGTGTTACTACACAAGTTTTTATCAGATGGACATTGAAATTGACGTGGAAACTCCAGATGTTGATCACTTGAGCACTTTATTGGATGTACCGGAGAGTGGGAGTTAAAGAAGACGTTGGAACCTGACCGGGAAATAGAACAGCTATAAGTCTGATGGATGATTTGGATGCTGATATTGAAGCCGTGGAGATGTAAGGAACGTGTCATTATGTTGAACTGACGGCAGCAGCGCGAAGGTGAGTGATACTATAATGAATCGATAGATCACAGAGAGCGCCAGTGAAGTAGAGAAATGTAATGTAACTGCACCGGTAAACTTCTATAAAGGACACTGTCGTATTATAACCCAACATTTGGACAATCCATTATTTGGAAAGTAGTTATTCTACACTTTGGTGTAGTGTATACAACTTGTATGGTCCGTTTTGTGACAGCGTTGCTGTCCATGGTGCTGAAGGTCGCATTAATACTAGTGTATACAGCCTCTACAGTCTACAGTGCCACCACGTGATACAACGCAGCAAGATACAAAACGAATTTTTTTTCCCGGGGGGGGGGGGGGGGGGGGGGGCGGGGGGGGGGGGGGGTGGGGTATGGGCCTGGCCTGGCCTGCCTGAGTCAAATTCCCGGTAGGAATTATGGTCCCAGTCCGCGACTGGTTGAGTGCTACAGTGTAGCTTAGTATATTAGGACAAGTGTTAGTTAGGTTAGTTAGGGTTAGATATATTTTTTTCTTTTTTTTTTCAGATAATGGTTGAAGAAGTGCGTCTTTAGTCGACAGCGACAGATTAGACGGGTTTCGGCTGTCCTAACTGGGGTGGGTAGTTCATTCCACCATTGTGGGGCAAGGACTGAGAACAGGCGGCTTCTCCTTGATGACCCTCCCGGAGCTCGGATAGGAGTGGGTCTGAGGCGGCCAGAAGAGAAGTGGCGATCCGGCCAAACAGTTACCGCCCACCTTGCCTTGTGTGTCCAATGTAGTTGAGAAACGCTCAGCAAAAAAAGCCTAAAACTGGATAAAGGTCCCATTTGTAACATCTCCGTAACATTCTTCAGGGGGTTTCTCCATATCAACCTTGGTTTTGCTTGCCTGTGTTTTCTTGTTTAGTTGTTATTATTGATGTATTTTGTGCGTTTTTAATGTGTTTTCTAGCCGACCTCCCCTTCCCTTAAGTGGCTCTTGTCGCCTCCAGGCTACCGTTGTAAATAAGAATATCCTCTTAATGACTTGAACTAAAGGTGACTGGTGAAATAAAGGTAAATCATTTTTTTTATAAATACAACACACACTCTCTCTCCCTTTCTCTCACACAAACAAGCACTCACAGTCTCTCTCTCTCACACACACAAGCACTCAGTCTCTCTCTCTCACACACACACAAGCACTCAGTCTCTCTCTCTCACACACACACACAAGCACTCAGTCTCTCTCTCTCACACACACACACAAGCACTCAGTCTCTCTCTCTCTCACACACACACAAGCACTCAGTCTCTCTCTCTCTCACACACACACAAGCACTCAGTCTCTCTCTCTCTCACACACACACAAGCACTCAGTCTCTCTCTCTCTCTCTCACACACACAAGCACTCACAGTCTCTCTCTCTCACACACACACAAGCACTCACAGTCTCTCTCTCTCACACACACAAGCACTCACAGTCTCTCTCTCTCACACACACAAGCACTCACAGTCTCTCTCTCTCACACACACAAGCACTCACAGTCTCTCTCTTTCACACACACACAAGCACTCAGTCTCTCTCTCTCTCACACACACAAGCACTCAGTCTCTCTCTCTCTCACACACACAAGCACTCAGTCTCTCTCTCTCACACACACACAAGCACTCACAGTCTCTCTCTCTCACACACACACACAAGCACTCAGTCTCTCTCTCTCACACACACACACAAGCACTCAGTATCTCTCTCTCACACACAAACAAGCACTCACAGTCTCTCTCTCTCACACAAACAAGCACTCACAGTCTCTCTCTCTCACACACACACACAAGCACTGACAGTCTCTCTCTCTCACACACACACAAAAGCACTGACAGACTCTCTCACACACACACACACACACACACACACACACACACACACACACACACACACACACACACACACACACACACACACACACACACACACACACACACACACACACACACACATACACACACACACACACACACACACACACACACACACACACACACACACACACACACACACACACACACACACACACACACACACACACACACACACACACACACACACACACACACACACACACACACAAGCACTCAGACTCTCGTTGAAATTTAATTATTGGTGTATTTTTCAAACACAACTGTCATTATCAAATAATGCGGTCAAACACAAAATACTTGTTACCAAAAGAGACTATATGCAATGGTAATTTCCTCATAAGTATTGTGCTTGTTTCTATCAAAGACAAATTAATATTTGATTATTTGAAGTTTACTGTAATCATTACAGTAAAGAAAAATGCATACAGTAATGCTCTGTGTTGTACAAAAACAGTTACAGTACTGTAAACAAACTAGTGTACAGTAAAGAAAAAAAAGAAAAACGGAGACAAAAAGAAAACCTTTATGGTGCTCAAGCAGCATCTAGCCTCTCTGCGGCATTTGGCCCAAGGATTTCATCAATGTCACACCTGATGTCTTTGTTTGCAAGACAGCGCTGATAGCATCTTTTGGAGTGCCTCATCCACCCCTGACGCTGCTGGGCTGTGACGTCTTCACACGCCTCATCCTCCATGGCCTGAAGGAGTGTTGCCTGCTCATATGGACGGCGATAATACACCTTCAGTTCTAAAGTAAAGATAACAATTACAAAGATTATTCACACCCACACTTTAGTATTTATGAAATATACTGTAACAGACTGACAGCAATATTTTACAATGACTGTAATTTGAATATACAGTTACTGTACAGTAAATTACACATATTGACTTACCTGCACCACCCTGCCAGCTTCAGCCAGTGTTAGACCTCAGTCAGTGATCAACAATTGTGGCTCTAGTTTCATTTGAGACAGTTGTTCTTCTGCCTCCATGAACACGGCCCCCGACCACGACCCTGTCCTGGCAACCTCTTGCTCCATGTTGTCAGAAACTGCCATTCGGGTTTCTAAGCAGCATTTTATGTAGTGGTGAAGAAATGATCAAATGTGTTGCAATCCTACTCACCAGGGCAAGATTGTTGTTGTTGAAGGTAATGAGACATTATAAACACTTCTTGAACTGATTTAGTGATCTGCATTTGTAGCAATAAGCAATTGAACATTGTTGTAATATTAGGTGGCTGTATTCTGAGAATGGAGCATATGATTTTTGCACTTTGAATTTCAGCATAGCATTTAGTATCTTAGACGAGTGCAGTATGCATTTGAAAGTCAGTTTGTCAATTTGCATTTTGAGTTTTGTACATTGAAATTCTGCTGTGCAAAATTTGTCAAAGCAATCGGAAAAAAAATGTAATTGGATTGATTCCTTGTCAGTTCAGAGAGAGAGAGAGAGAGAGAGAGAGAGAGAGAGAGAGAGAGAGAGAGAGAGAGAGGAGAGAGAGAGAGAGAGAGAGAGGAGAGAGAGAGAGAGAGAGAGAGAGAGAGAGAGGAGAGAGAGAGAGAGAGAGAGAGGAGAGAGAGAGTTTGAGATCAGGGCGTGCATGTTTTTGTAGGCGCTGTTGGAAACCTGGCTGCATTGACTGTGATTAGCGATGCACCGATGTGAAAATTGTGGCCGATACCGATAACCGATATTAATATTGCTGTTCTGGCCGATACCAATATTTACCGATGTCGATATCTCTGTATAGAAAAAACTTTTTTTTTCTTTTTTTTTTATCGGCCCATATCGGCCCAATATTGATATCGGACCGATACCGATGCGTAAAAAAAACTGCCATATCGGCGGCCGATATTATCGTGCATCACTAACTGTGATCATATATTGATTGATGGCAATGGTGATAGTTGTACTGTACCTACTTAAATATTAGTACGCTTGTGGTTTCGCCAACGCTCTGACGTGCACAGTAGGCTACTCAGTGTGTGGTTTCGTGGCACACATTCACACACCGATGGCGGAGGCAACCATGCAAGGTGCCAACTTGCTCACCGGGAGCAGTTAGGGGTTAAAGGTCCCATGCATTATAAATGGCCTTTTCCAGTGTTTAGCATTGTATCCTAGCAATTGGGGATTATATCAATGTGGTCTGTGTCGCTAATTATCAAATTGACTCTTCACGAGATCTTCCCTCACTCAACTAAGCTGTTCTGATTTGACGGTATTGCTGACGTGAATATGGTATGATCTGCAGTAACGCCTCCTCTATGGTTGTAGCGCATAGTGTAACCCGACACTTCCTCAAACAGAATGAGGCATAGAGCGAGTGAGCGATAGAGAGGGAGAGAGAGAGAGAGAGAGAGGGAGAGAGAGAGAGAGAGAGAGAGAGAGAGAGAGAGAGAGAGAGAGAGAGAGAGAGAGAGAGAGAGAGAGAGAGAGAGAGAGGAGGAGAGAGAGAGAGAGAGAGAGGAGCTCTCTGTCGGGAAACAAACCGCACGCAGGGAAGCAGTGGCACACACGCATTTACACACACAACCTGGGACCGCGCAGAGAAGCAGTGGAGAGATAACTTTATGCTCCGTGTCCCTTTCCCTCTCTCTCTCTCTCTCTCTCTATCTCTCTCTCTCTCTCTCTCTCTCTCTCTCTCTCTCTCTCTCTCTCTCTCTCTCTCTCTCTCTCCCTCTCTATCTCTCTCTCGCTCTATGCCTCGTTCTGTTTGAGGAAGTGTCGGGTTACACTATGCGCTACAACCATAGAGGAGGCGTTACTGCAGATCAGTAAATCATGAGGCTGAAAAATTATGCTTTTGAGTACTTAATTAGAAATATAAAACAATGAATTAAAAAAGATTTTAACGTACAGAGGTGTTCCATAGACTCACAGGAATTGTGTAAAGTTGCCAAATAGTGCAAGGAATAGCAATGCATGTCCACTTTAAGTGTTTTGCTCAAGGACACTTCGACACGCGTCAATCGAACCGGGAACCTCTGGCTTACCAGACAACTGCTCTACCTCCTGAGCCACTGTGCCACAGGTTAATCAATTATGGCACGGGCTAGCGCACTGACGCTGAGCATTTGTTGTGCTTGCAAAAATAAATGACGCTGTTTACTGTTTTTGTAGACTGTTAATAGCCAGTTGTTTAGTAGAGACTACTGTGTTGTCTGTGACCCTATCCAGAATGCATTCAGCAAATCACTTCCAATACAGTGCTTCACCTTTGACACCTGTTGCCCTGAAACGGCATCTATTGATCAGTACTTCCACTCACCGTCTTTGAAGGTTAAAATGACACGATTGCAACCATGATGTAGTAATAATCCAGGTGCACTGGAGTCCACATCATTGCAGTGGTGGACCGGAGGCGTGTAGCCTTTTTACAACGCATCCGCGTTTCCGGCGCTCTGATTGGCCAGATCATGTGACATGTGCGCCCAATAGCGTGTTTGCCCATTTCTGCGTCGAACAGTCTGCAAACTACCTGGCGTTCTATCGCCATGCTCTAAGATAAACTCTAACCTTAACCAACTTCGAAATTAGTGCCTAAGCTTAACCGGCGAAAGAACTTGCCGTCACGCTCTAAGACAAACTCTAACCTTAACCAACTTCGAAGAGTGCCTAAGCTTAACCAGTGTAGAAACTTGCCGTCCCACGATTGGCGCTCATGTCACATGACCTGGCCAATCAGAGCGCAAAACGGAACCCGGAAACAGCGTGTATTATTATTATTATTATTATTATGAAAACCAAGCTAGTTGACCTTGTGACCTGACTTATTCAACCTGTGAAGCACTTTGGGCTGCAATGTTTATTGTAATGTTTATTATTATTATTATTATTATTATTATTATTATTATTATTATTATTATTATTATTATTATTATTATTATTATTATTATTATTATTATTATTATTATTAGGTGAGAAGAACCTCAAGAATCCCTCTCCCCCTGGCCCCCCACCCCCTGTGGCAAAGGGACGCATGCTGAATGAGGCTTGCGTGAGACAAGGGCATCTGCTGTTTTAAAAGACTGAATATAAACTGCGATGCGTCTCCCTACGCTGAGATTTAACTGTAAAATGATATAAGTCATATAGAGTGTAACTTGGTTTACATGTCTGATCTTGACTCCTTGTGCTCTAATAAAGGGGATACAGCCCCTGGTTAAATATGCCAATGCACGTCGCAGCACATTTGTCCTCGTCTGTCAGCTTCAGGCTGTGTTCTTTTCTATCAACCAACACATCGGTTGAAAGCTAAAATGGCAGCCGATTGACACCCTACTTGGCCTATTATCTGCTTCCAATTTCGGGTTATAAGACCAAACAGCCAACGAGCGTCAGTTTCGAGAAAGTGACCGCCTCCGATTTCGCCTCCCGCCCGGTGACCGGACCAAGCACCTCTGACGGTGAAAGAAATTTACCGTTTTTGTAGCCGAGGACATCTTACGTGAGGGATATTTCCCAGGATATATGTTTTTTTCTCTGGCAAAAGAGAAAGATCTCCTGCATGTTTATTGTTTATTGTTTAAAAGGATCCCCATTAGCTGTCACCTAAGTGGCAAGCTAGTCTTCCTGGGGTCCACATAGAAAGACAACAGAAAACACAAAACATAACAACATGAGACACATATGACAATCACAATTAACAATGATAATCTAAAAACAGTAAAACATTGTAGACATCATTATCTAAAAACATTGTAACATTGTCTAAAAACAGTAAAACATTGTAGACATCATTAACAACATCAGAATATTTTGCTCACATATTTAAGTAGTGCATTCTCAGGTGGTATTTGAAAGACACTTTACTATTCAATTTACTTATGTTCAGTGGGCAGTTATTCCAATGATTGATGGCACGATAAACAACAGTCCTCTTTAAAGCATTTGATTTTGGACGTGGTAACATAATCTGTCCATCATCAGCTGACCTAGTAAAATAAGAATGAACCTGACTGCATCTGACAATTTGTTTGTATAAGAAAAGAGGTTGAGACGAAAAGACAGTGTTCCTGATGCATTTGTGCCAATGCATTTGTGCCAATGGCCATTTTGGATAAACATACCTATACATAGCGTTAGAAAAACATGTGAAAACCACACATTATCTGTGGTATTGTTATCAACTTTGGACCTGTACTAGATACGACTTCAGGCTATGGACCCATTGTGTTTTCCAGCTAATACTTCTCAGCTGGAACTCTTTTGCAGGCATCTGTAAATAAAAATAAACGTTTATTTCAGTGTGTTCAAACCTCTATTACAGTAGCACTAAGAGTAGGGGTGTAAAGGTACACGTATCCGTACCGAACCGTTTCAGTGTGTACCGTACCGTACCGAACGGCTGTGTACCGAACAAATACAACGGTATGTTAACCACTAACGACTGCTGTTTTTTTTCCAATCTAATATAATTATTATAATCTTTTATTTCTTTTTACAAGTCGATTATTAATTTCAATATAGAATATTCGTTGACAGCCCTACAAGTACAATTAGTTATTGCACACTACATCACCCCTGAGTGGAACATGGAAAGCCAAACTTTCCCCCACTGTACCGAAAACCCGTACCGAACCTTGACTTAAAAACCGAGGTACGTACCGAACCGTGATTGTTGTGTACCGTTACACCCCTAACTCAGAGTGATTATTCCTGTTGTGGAAGAACATTCTGAATGTTTCCTTTCAAAAGAGGCCAGACTAATGCGTGTGCTATAAATGGTTGAAGAATAGCTTTCAAATTACTTTGGGTATGCAATTGACAGGCGTTCTATGGAAAATGTGCAGGACTGTTAAGAGGTTAATCTCATTGTATGCAGTATAATGCCAATAAAGACTATTCTATTCTAGCCACATACGTAGCTAAATCCAGAAAAAGTTGCTAAAGAAACAATAGGAGAAATAAGGACTGGAACAGGAGCTACTAGGACAGGCTGTCACCTGCTGCGGAGCCAAATCTCCCCAAGGGGATCAATAAAGGAATATCTTATCTTATATTATCGTAGCAGAGCACTAATGACGCAACCAGCAGTATAGTGCAACTAGTGAATAAACACCTTGAGAATCCTAGGGCCATTACTGTTGTTTGTAGATTTCAGTTCAGCCTTTCCCTGCAGTCTCATGTTCTCCAGAAAGAAACTGTGACATATGAATGTCAACCCCTTCACTATTAAGTGGTACAGATGGAGCAGACAGGTCTGTCTACCGTCTGCAATACGTGGCACAGACACGCTTGATTTTGAGGTTGATTGCTGTTCTGTTATATAAATGGTAAATGGCTGCATTTATATAGAGCTTTTATCCAAAGCGCTTTACAATTTGTTCCTCACATTTTACCCATTCACTCACACATTCACACACCAACGGCGGAGGCGACCGTGCAAGGTGCCGACCTGCTCATCGGGAGCAATTAGGGGTTAAGTGTCTTGCTCAAGGACACTTCGACACGCTGCCCGAGAGGAGCGGGAATTGAACCGGGAACCTCCGGATTACCAGACGACTGCTCTACCTCCTGACCACTGTCGGCCCCCCCCAGTTATCTGCCACCCGGAGGCGCAAAGCCTGACAGAATGCCGCAATGTCTGATCCCGATTTGCAGCGTTGATAGATAGCCACAGCACTTCAGAAATAGGTCTCGAAAGCCATAGCACACGATGAAAAACATTTATATCAATTTGACATTCATAACTTATGATGATGAAGTTAAGACAAGCTTTCTCTGGGCTTTTGAAAATGTAGGGGAGCAGCCGAGATAAATCGCTGATCGAAGCACAACTTTCCAAAGATTATTACCAATATTTCCCAAAACGAAGATACAAGATCATCATGAGATATTATCTCACAAACCCTAGATTTACTCATTCCTCACCAACTGTACCCAGCAGGTCAGGGTTTGATTGGTTGATTGAAAATGTTATTAACATATAGGTGGGGTGGGGGGGGGGGAAACTGTACATTGGAGGTGGTTGGGTGGGGGGGGGGGGGTTGAACAGGACCCAGCAGGTCAGGGTGAACAGGACAACCAGGCATGCATCCGTTCACCAGTCCTGTCCGCGTCTATTGTTATCCTAACAGATTTATGCTTCCGCGTTCGCGTTTTGCGCTCTGATTGGTTACTGACGTTTCTGGTCGCGCCAATCGTGTGACGGCAAGTTCTTTCGCCGGTTAAGCTTAGGCACTCTTTCGAAGTTGGTTAAGGTTAGAGTTTGTTTTAGAGCAGGGCGATAGAACACCAGCCCTGATTCCAAACTCTAACCTTAACCAACTTCGAAAGAGTCGCCTAAGCTTAACCAGTGATAAACTAGGCGTTAGGTAGTTTGCTGCTGTTCGAGGCGGAAATGGGCGCATCACGCGATTGGGCGCACATGTCACATGACCAGAAACGTCAGTGGCCAATCAGATCGCACCAGAAACATCAGTGGCCAATCAGATTCTCAAAACGCGAACGCGGAAGCATAAATCCGTTAGGATAAGAATAGAGGCGTCCTGTCCACTAATGAATACACATGAAGCGCAGCAAGCGGTTACATTGTAGCCACTGGGTCTCATGTCTGACACATCATGTCATGTTTACAAACATGTATTTTCAATGGCATATACTGTATGTGTCCAAGACAAATTTCCTTCAGGACAATAAAGTACATTTTGTAACTTGGTATAGACATTGTGTTTGGTATCATGATCATAATCATGTTACACATCTAAAGGTATTGATGATTTGGTTACTATATGTGTCTACTGACAATATAGAATTGACTAGCAGGCCTGGAGATTTGCTCATACAGAGGTGTGAAAACATCTCAAACTAAAGACATTCTCCCTCTCAAACGGAGAGTGAAGCCCCACTGAGGTGAGGGCTCATCTCCGTTTCAAATGGACCAATGATAAAGCTCCTCCGTTTCAAATGGACCAATGCTAAACCTGCTCTGTTCCGAATGGACCAATGATACACCTGCTCTGTTTCAAATGGACCAATGATAAACCTGCTCTGTTCCAAATGGACCAATGATAAAGCTCCTCTGTTTCAAATGGACCAATGATAAAGCTCCTCTGTTTCAAATGGACCAATGATAAAGCGGGTAGGACGGCTGGCCCCACCAGAAGATGTGTGGACTAGAAAGCCTGAAGGAAGTCTCTTTCTCTCTCTCCTTTCTGTTGGATCAACTTGAAACACTCCCCTCTGAGCAGTCATGGGAAGAGGTTTTCAGGGCTGTCCTCGAGTAGAGAGTCGATTCAGAATCAATTCCCCTTTTAAATGATAATTTCATGGCCTGCGGCACAACAGACGACTCCTCCCCTGCCAAACGAACACGTATGAAGAACAAAGCACCATAGACCACAGATAAACCAAATAGTATATAATAAACAGGTTATTAAAACCATACTAATATCCAATAACCATTTAATTTGAAGGTTCTCGGTTTGATTCCCACTCCTCTCACTCCAAGAAACTTAACTTCACTCTGTCATCTTTCTCTCCCATTACAGAAGCAGAGACCCTGACACTGGTAACGTCGAACCGTCCGACTACTTGCCAGCTGGACCAGCTACCCTCCCCACTCCTCCAGACCATAGCACCAGACATCCTCCCATTCCTAACTGCAACCATCAACTCCTCACTCAACTCGGGGGTGGTCCCCACCTCCCTAAAACAAGCCAGAGTCACGCCGCTCATAAAAAAACCAACCCTGAACCGTACCGTCATAGGCAACTATCGTCCTGTCTTCTCTCCTTCCTTTCTAAAACACTTGAACGTGCTGTATCCAACCAACTTACTGCTTATCTCTTACAGAATGACCTCCTAGACCATAATCAGTCAGGCTTCAGGACTGGTCACTCCACAGAGACAGCCCTCATTGCGGTCACAGAGGCACTTCACTTAGCAAAAGTGAAAGGCCTCTCCTCTGTCCTGATTCTCCTAGATCTATCTGCAGCCTTCGACACAGTCAACCACCAGATCCTCCTTGCGGCCCTTGCAGGAATGGGAGTGGCTGGCTCTGCGCTGACATGGCTGTCATCATACCTCAATGACCGCTCTTACCAAGTGTCATGGAGAGGGACCCTGTCTGCCACCCGCCCCCTGTGGACGGGTGTCCCCCAGGGCTCGGTTTTAGGACCCCTTCTCTTCTCCCTCTACACTAAATCACTGGGTAACATTATCACGTCTCATGGCTTCTCCTACCATTGTTATGCCGACGATACTCAACTCTTCCTCTCCTTCCCTCCCTCAGATATCCACGTCTCTGAGCGGATCTCGGCCTGTCTGTCCGACATCTCCGCCTGGATGACGACCAACCACCTCAAACTGAACCTAAGCAAAACAGAATTGCTCCACCTGCCGGCCAAATCCTCCCCCCTAACCGACCTTTCAATCACAGTCGAGAATGCAGCTGTGACTGCGTCCCCGACCGCCAAGAACCTTGGTGTTGTCCTCGACGACCAGTTGAACTTCTCTGCTCACATCGCAGCGACGACCAGAACCTGCCGATTCCTCCTGAGCAACGTCAGAAGTATCCGGCCCTTCCTGACAAAAGAAGCCACCCAACTCCTCGTCCAATCAACAGTCATCTCCCGCCTCGACTACTGCAATGCACTGCTCGCTGGCCTCCCGGCCACTGCCACTAAGCCTCTTCAACTCATTCAGAACGCAGCGGCCCGCCTGATCTCAAACCTACCGAAGTCGGCCCATGTCACCCCACTTCTTAGGGACCTGCACTTGCTCCCCATTGCTGCACGAATCCGCTTCAAGGCCCTCGACCTAGCATACCGTGCGGCAAAGGGAACCGCTCCCGCCTACCTCCGGTCAATGGTCTCTAACTACACACCCTCAAGACCCCTACGCTCTGCATCTTCTGGCCGCCTCAGACCTACTCCTATCCAAGCTCCGGGAGGGTCATCAAAGAGAAGTCGCCTATTCTCAGTCCTTGCCCCACAATGGTGGAATTAACTACCCACCCCAGTAAGGACAGCCGAATCACGTCCAATCTTTCGCCGTCGACTAAAGACGCACTTCTTCAACCATTATCTGAATTAAAAAAAAAATATTATTAAAAAAAATATATCTAACCCTAACTAACCGTACTGTCATGCACTTGTCCTAATAAACTAACCTACACTGTAGCACTCAACACTTTGATGAACATTGTTGCTCAGCTGATAGAGTTGTGCCCTTCCTGATGACTTGTCGTACAGAACTTGTAAGTCGCTTTGGATAAAAGCGTCAGCTAAATGACTAAATGTAAATGTAAATGTAATCCCTAACTTCAAAGTTAGAATATGAAAAAAAACTCACATCTACCGATGTACTGCATCACAAGGACATTTATTTTAGTGTAATATTGTTCTAAGTGCTCTTCTCATTATTCTGCTTTCTGTTATCCTTATTCTAACTCATTTACTTATTCACTATATTGCAGTTTCTTTCCCCTAACTGGATAGATTTATATGAAAAGATAAGTGAAAATGAAATGAAAGTTTTTGCAGCTTTACATAAGGCCATTGTGAAAACAGAACGGGAATACCTGAAGAGACTTAAATGAATCCACTCCTCTTGTCTTGTGGCTCTTAAGACTCTCAAGGTCAAGCCGGCCTTCTGTAAGGTTCATATCATCAACAGAGGCTTTGCACAGATAGTTCTCTTTCTTTCATGGTGGCTGTCCGTAACATAGCAACCATTGCTTTGAGCATTAGACAATGGCTGCTAAACAGTTCAGTCTTTCAAAGGTTGAGAATATGAAAAGAAAAATTCACATACTGTATAATACATCATTAGAACATTTATTTCAGTACCATATTGTTCCAAGTCTTCTTGTTATTATTATTTCTGGTATTCCTGGTAACCCATTATATCTGTGTATTATTTCCCCCCCACAGAGTTTGATTTATATTATGAAAGAATAAGAGAAAAACAAACAAGGTTTTTGCAGCTTGCATAAGGTCATCGGGGGCACTGGAGCGACCGTGGCGACAGTGGACGGGAGGTAGAGCAGTCGTCTGGTAATCAAAAGGTTCCCGGTTAGATTCTGGCTCCTCCCGGCAGTGTGTTGAAGTCTCCTTGAGCAAGACAGTTAACCCCTAACTGCTCCCGATGAGCAGTTTGGCACATTGCATGGTTGCCTCCACCGTGAATGTGTGAGTGAATGGGTGACTGTGTGGGGGAATGGGTGAATGTGTGAGTGAATGGGTGACTGTGTGGGTGAATGGGTGAATGTGTGAGTGAATGGGTGACTGTGTGGGTGAATGGGTGAATGTGTGAGTGAATGGGTGACTGTGTGGGTGAATGGGTGAATGGGTGATTGTGTGGGTGAATGTGTGAGTGAATGGGTGAATGTGTGAGTGAAGGTGTGAGTGAATGGGTGAATGTGTGAATGTGTGAATGAATGTGTGAGTGAATGTGCGACTGTCTGGGTGAATGGGTGAATGTGTGAGTGAATGTGTGAGTGAATGTGCGACTGTCTGGGTGAATGGGTGAATGTGTGAGTCAATGGGCAAATGTGAGGCATGAGTTGTAAAGTGCTTTGGATAAAAGCTGTTATATGCTGTTAATTTACCATTTATAACCACTTTAAAACAAACATAAATTGTTATTAAATAAAATAACAATAATAATAATAATAATAATAATAATAATAATAATAATAATAATAATAATAATAATAATAATAATAATAATAATAATAATAATAATAATAATAATAATAATAATAATAATAATAATAATAATAATAATAATAATAATAATAATAATAATAATAATAATAATAATAATAATAATAATAATAATAATAATAATAATAATAATAATAATAATAATAATAATAATAATAATAATAATAATAATAATAATAATAATAATAATAATAATAATAATAATAATAAAATAAAAATGTTAGGTTAGGTATAGCGTGACATTGCATCATCTGACATTTGAGGTCCGGTGAAAACCTGATACCTTGGGTAGTATACAGTATGTATGAAGTATACATTATGAAAACTTGATACCTTGGGTAGTATACAGTATGTATGAAGCATACAGTATTACAACTTGATACCTTGGGTAGTATACAGTATGTATGAAGTATACAGTATGAAAACCTGATACCTTGGGTAGTATACATTTACATTTAGTCATTTAGCTGACGCTTTTATCCAAAGCGACTTACAAGTTCTGTACGACAAGACAGCAAGAAGGGTACAACTCTATCAGCTGAGTAACAATGTTCATCAAGTGTTGCATGTTACAGTGTAGGTTAGTTTATTAGGACAAGTGCATGACAGTAAGGTTAGTCAGGGTTAGATTTTTTATTTATTTTTTTTTAATCATTTCAGTTAATGGTTGAAGAAGTGAGTCTTTAGTCGACGGCGAAAAATTGGACGGGATTCGGCTGTCCTCCATACATTATGTATGAAGCATACAGTATGAAAACCTGATACCTTGGGTAGTATACATTATGTATGAAGTATACAGTATTAAAACCTGATACCTTGGGTAGTATACATTATGTATGAAGTATACAGTATGAAAACCTGATACTTTGGGTAGTATACATTATGTATGAAGTATACAGTATGAAAACCTGATACCTTGGGTAGTATACATTATGTATGAAGTATACAGTATTAAAACATGATACCTTGGGTAGTATACATTATGTATGAAGTATACAGTATGAAAACCTGATACCTTGGGTAGTATACATTATGTATGAAGTATACAGTATTAAAAACTGATACCTTGGGTAGTATTTATTATGTATGTAGTATACAGTATGAAAACCCGATACATTGGGTAGTTTACAGTATGGAACCTACAAGCATCGAGGTTGTATATATACAGTATAGAACCTACAAGCATCAAGGTTCTGACGATTACAAGTGCGAACACGTTGGAAGGGCTATCCGACGGGACCACGGGGAGGTCAGGAGTGTAAGCTCACAAGAGGCCTTCCTGCAGCTTCTCTCATGGTGGTCCCTGCTATGTGTGTAACTCTTGTGACCAAGGGGATTTGAACCTGGGACCATAGGATCCACAGGCGGCTGCACTAACCAGCCGAGCTACAGGGTCCGACAACCGTTAGCAGGTGCTGGTTGCACTGCGACCGACTCATCCTTAGTGTACAGTGTCTTCACGACAAAACACAGCCACAGGTCGGTTCTTTATGAATGGCCGTTTAATCTTTGGGCTTTAAGTCTTGTGTCTAACCTGCTACGCATATAGTGTGTGTGTGTGTTGCCTGCATGCCTGTCTGCATTGCTTGTCCGACTGTACTCGACTGTACTGTACTCGCATGATCTGATAGATGCATGAATGTCTAGTGAGTGAATGTACAGAATATGTTTTAAATTGTTTCTATATTAGTTTCAATGTTTTTCTATTTTTCTGTTTATTTTCTGGCTTTAACATCTAGCCCATGGGGACTACAGCTGAAAACTAGCAACTCTGCTAATGTTGACATATTTACAGTTTAACATTTTTATTAATTTATAAATGTATAACTGTTGATTGATATGCACTGTCCCTGATCAAATAAACAGCGTAAAGTAAAGTAAAGTCTCATCCACACCTCCTCCTTCCTCCTCACGCCGTGAGACCTACATTTGTGAATGAACACGGTACAAAGTGCATACACAGTGGCTACGTCGTTTGAAACAAATTCAATACTATGACGCTTAGCTTATGAAACAAAGTGCATTTCTCAAGTGAAATAAAATACCTCGTTGGCCGCTTGTCATGAAAAGAGGTTATTGAGTCCTTGGAAAGTCCTTTTGACTGTCTGCTTGGATTTCAGACGTCAATAATTAGAACTTAAATTAAATCTCGTGGAGCAATGTGAGACACCTGCTCACCTGGAGTCCATTAGAGAGAGACCCAGTTCTGTCATCTCCGCTCTTAAATGTAACACACTCTCCTGAGACGTTGTGCCGTATTGCTTTGAGCTGGGACCAATGAATTTACTGTACATCAAATCACCTATTTATATTTGAGCTTTACTTCCAATTACTTATGCATCGCATCATTTATCTATTTATTACTTTATACATGAAATTAAGAAATCAATCATGAATCAATGCATTATGATGAATATAGAGTATTTATGCAACAGCACTTACAATGTGGGTCAGACTGCTTACAGAAGGAGTGGAATGTGTGAATTATTGCTTTTAGATCGATCACATTTCCAATAGGTAATTAAGATGTACTGTATGTAGGTTATTCATCAGGTCTGTGTTGAAGGTCTCCGCCTCGTCTTGGACTTGACTGCATTTTTACTCCGTCTTGACAGAGTGAAGGACTGAGAATTTTATTCCAAGACCGGTCGAGACCACAACTGCAGTGACACATCATCAACCTGCCTGGGCTTTCTTTATCTTATAAACATCTTATAAAAATCTTTAACAGTTTATTTAAAAAAAAGAAAATCCTCCAGCTTGTTCAAGTCTGCACACAGATGTACAGCCAACATTAGATAGAGTGAAAGAGAGATACATTAGCCATTCTATTTCTGATGGATTTAAATTGATACTACAATAATCTAAACATGCCTATAGTTTCCCCGCTAATCTGGCTGATTTACATTTACATTTAGTCATTTAGCTGAACACGTTTATCCAAAGCGACTTACAAGTTCTGTACAACAGGTCAGCAGGAAGGGTACAACTCTTTCATCTGAGTAACAATGTTCATCAAACAGTGTCCCACCTCAATGTCTCTCCTCAATGTCCCACCTCAAAGGCCCACCTCAATGTCCCTCATCAGTGTCCCTCCTCAATGTCCCACCTCAATGTCCCTCCTCAATGTCCATCATCAGTGTCCCACCTCAATGTCCCTCCTCAATGTCCCTCCTCAATGTCCCACCTCAATGTCCCACCTCAATGTCCCTCCTCAATGTCCCACCTGAATGTCCCACCTCAATGTCCCACCTGAATGTCCCACCTGAATGTCACTCCTCAATGTCCCACATCAATGTCCCACCTCAATGTCCCTCCTCAATGTCCCACCTCAATGGTTCTCCTTAATGTCCCACCTGAATGTCCCTCCTCAGTGTCCCACATCAATGTCCCACCTCAATGTCCCACCTCAATGGTTCTCCTTAATGTCCCACCTGAATGTCCCTCATCAGTGTCCCACATCAATGTCCCACCTCAATGTCCCTCCTCAATGTCCCACCTGAATGTCCCTCCTCAGTGTTCCACATCAATGTCCCACCTCAATGTCCCACCTCAGTGTCCCTCCTCAATGGCCCACCTGAATGTCCCACCTCAATGGTTCTCCTCAATGTCCCACCTGAATGTCCCTCCTCAGTGTGTCTCCTCAATGTCCCTCCTCAATGTCCCACCTGAATGTCCCACCTGAATGTCCCACCTCAGTGCATCCTGTCCCTTTGAATGAGAGAGAACATAAGTATCTGGTGAGAACACATTGCAGAGCATTTTAAGTGTAACGCAAAGGTAATGAGCAACGAGTCATGTAACAAATTACTTCCCCGTCGGAGAAGCGGAGAGGCTGAGTTTAACAGCAGAGAGGCTGAGTTTAACAGCAGAGAGGCTGAGTTTAACAGAGGAGAGGCTGAGTTTAACAGCAGAGAGGCTGAGTTTAACAGAGGAGAGGCTGAGTTTAACAGAGGAGAGGCTGAGTTTAACAGAGGAGAGGCTGAGTTTAACAGCAGAGAGGCTGAGTTTAACAGCAGAGAGGCTGAGTTTAACAGAGGAGAGGCTGAGTTTAACAGCAGAGAGGCTGAGTTTAACAGAGGAGAGGCTGAGTTTAACAGAGGAGAGGCTGAGTTTAACAGCAGAGAGGCTGAGTTTAACAGAGGAGAGGCTGAGTTTAACAGAGGAGAGGCTGAGTTTAACAGAGGAGAGGCTGAGTTTAACAGAGGAGAGGCTGAGTTTAACAGAGGAGAGGCTGAGTTTAACAGAGGAGAGGCTGAGTTTAACAGCAGAGAGGCTGAGTTTAACAGAGGAGAGGCTGAGTTTAACAGCGGATAGGCTGAGTTTAACAGAGGAGAGGCTGAGTTTAAAAGCGGATAGGCTGAGTTTAACAGAGGAGAGGCTGAGTTTAACAGCGGATAGGCTGAGTTTAACAGCAGAGAGGCTGAGTTTAACAGCAGATAGGCTGAGTTTAACAGCAGAGAGGCTGAGTTTAACAGAGGAGAGGCTGAGTTTAACAGAGGAGAGGCTGAGTTTAACAGCGGATAGGCTGAGTTTAACAGAGGAGAGGCTGAGTTTAACAGCAGAGAGGCTGAGTTTAACAGCAGATAGGCTGAGTTTAACAGCAGAGAGGCTGAGTTTAACAGCAGAGAGGCTGAGTTTAACAGCAGAGAGGCTGAGTTTAACAGCAGAGAGGCTGAGTTTAACAGAGAGGCTGAGTTTAACAGCAGAGAGGCTGAGTTTAACAGAGGAGAGGCTGAGTTTAACAGCAGATAGGCTGAGTTTAACAGAGGAGAGGCTGAGTTTAACAGCAGAGAGGCTGAGTTTAACAGAGAGGCTGAGTTTAACAGAGGAGAGGCTGAGTTTAACAGCAGAGAGGCTGAGTTTAACAGAGGAGAGGCTGAGTTTAACAGAGGAGAGGCTGAGTTTAACAGCAGAGAGGCTGAGTTTAACAGCAGAGAGGCTGAGTTTAACAGAGGAGAGGCTGAGTTTAACAGAGAGGCTGAGTTTAACAGAGGAGAGGCTGAGTTTAACAGCAGAGAGGCTGAGTTTAACAGCAGAGAGGCTGAGTTTAACAGAGGAGAGGCTGAGTTTAACAGAGGAGAGGCTGAGTTTAACAGAGGAGAGGCTGAGTTTAACAGCAGAGAGGCTGAGTTTAACAGAGGAGAGGCTGAGTTTAACAGAGGAGAGGCTGAGTTTAACAGAGGAGAGGCTGAGTTTAACAGAGGAGAGGCTGAGTTTAACAGAGGAGAGGCTGAGTTTAACAGAGGAGAGGCTGAGTTTAACAGCAGAGAGGCTGAGTTTAACAGAGGAGAGGCTGAGTTTAACAGCGGAGAGGCTGAGTTTAACAGAGGAGAGGCTGAGTTTAACAGAGAAGCTGAGTTTAACAGAGGAGAGGCTGAGTTTAACAGAGGAGAGGCTGAGTTTAGTTTAACAGCAGAGAGGCTGAGTTTAACAGCAGAGAGGCTGAGTTTAACAGAGGAGAGGCTGAGTTTAACAGCAGAGAGGCTGAGTTTAACAGAGGAGAGGCTGAGTTTAACAGCAGATAGGCTGAGTTTAACAGCAGAGAGGCTGAGTTTAACAGCAGAGAGGCTGAGTTTAACAGAGGAGAGGCTGAGTTTAGTTTAACAGCAGAGAGGCTGAGTTTAACAGCGGAGGGGCTGAGTTTAACAGAGAGGCTGAGTTTAACAGAGGAGAGGCTGAGTTTAACAGCAGAGAGGCTGAGTTTAACAGAGGAGAGGCTGAGTTTAACAGCAGAGAGGCTGAGTTTAACAGCAGAGAGGCTGAGTTTAACAGAGGAGAGGCTGAGTTTAACAGAGGAGAGGCTGAGTTTAACAGCAGAGAGGCTGAGTTTAACAGAGGAGAGGCTGAGTTTAACAGAGGAGAGGCTGAGTTTAACAGAGGAGAAGCTGAGTTTAACAACAGAGAGGCTGAGTTTAACAGCAGATAGGCTGAGTTTAACAGAGGAGAAGCTGAGTTTAACAGAGGAGAGGCTGAGTTTAACAGAGGAGAGGCTGAGTTTAACAGAGGAGAGGCTGAGTTTAACAGCAGATAGGCTGAGTTTAACAGAGGAGAAGCTGAGTTTAACAGAGGAGAGGCTGAGTTTAACAGAGGAGAGGCTGAGTTTAACAGAGAGGCTGAGTTTAACAGCAGAGAGGCTGAGTTTAACAGAGGAGAGGCTGAGTTTAACAGAGGAGAGGCTGAGTTTAACAGAGGAGAGGCTGAGTTTAACAGAGGAGAGGCTGAGTTTAACAGAGAGGCTGAGTTTAACAGAGGAGAGGCTGAGTTTAATAGCGGGCTGGACAGCGGAGCTAAACCGGGAACAGCAGCAGGAACTCTGGGAGTCGGAGCCATTGTCCTCGAGGATCGATCCTTCATCCTCACTATCCTCACTATAGGCCACCTTCATTCATTCACTATATAATAATAATAATAATAATAATAATAATAATAATAATAATAATAATAATAATAATAATAATAATAATAATAATAATAATAATAATAATAATAATAATAATAATAATAATAATAATAATAATAATAATAATAATAATAATAATAATAATAATAATAATAATAATAATAATAATAATAATAATAATAATAATAATAATAATAATAATAATAATAATAATAATAATAATAATAATAATAATAATAATAATAATAATAATAATAATAATAATAATAATAATAATAATAATAATAATAATATGTCTTGTGTATGTGTAATGGTTGTCATATCGTCACCTCAAACTTCGATGCCCCGAGGGAGTTTCGAACCAGTGGTCTGCCGCACCACGGGTCGACAGCACAGACGGCTATACCAAGAGGTGAATTCACTGCTTTGTAACGTGTCTACACACTATGTGTCTTTTATTAAGGGTGAGAGTGAGTTTAACCCACAGCACCGCTACCCGCCACAGTCACTTCACAACATCTGAAGTCCAGTGTGACTGCGTCTTGCGGTACCATCCGTTACATATGTATGTGATGAATAAACCTCTTGAATCTTGATCGCATGAGAGGATGTGAGCTGGATCTTGAATTTCACCAGCACACCTACCCGGGGGAGGGGGGGGAGGGGTGGTTAGGGTGGGGGAGGAGGTGGGTGCTGAGGGTGGGGAACTGGGAATTTTGTATTTTTTTTTCTCTCATAGCCCAGACACACCAGGCGTGGGCGAAAGGCGGAACGGGGCGACCAGCGCTTCACTTTCGCGACGTGCGGGCTGGACGTGATCGTTTTCGCTTAGGTTGGATTCAGAGGTGTGCTCCACGCGCATTTTCACAGAAATACACTCAATATCTGCATTATTACCACACATATAGATGTTGTTCAACCAGCTAATGTGTCTGTATCTTTCCCAATACAAATAAACCATATTACTATACTTTTTCAGGAGTACAGTCACACTGATCATCATTCTAAAAATGTATTCTAACATTCTAATTAATTATATAATAACTGGTTATACATATGCTAAATGGACAATAGAACACTGGAACTGGAAATCTTTAAAAAAAAATCTTCAAACAGGGACTGACTTCGCAATAGACTATAGGCATTTACAGCTGTTCCAATGTAAATGTGCACTTTCGCCCGCTCTGAAGTCGGACTCGGTGTGCCCGGTGTGCCCGGTGTGCCCGGTGTGCGTGGGCCGTCATTCTCAAAATAACGACAACTCTGTTGCTTGATTTCCAACTTGGGGACACGGTTGTCTATGTTTACAGACCTTGAATGAACAAGACCGTTTATGGTTAGCAGCTCTATACTTCACACCGCCTCCACAAGCCAGTTGGACTGGTGTTTCTATCGGTTTCTATGGTGATGGCGTCCAGATTTAAGACTTCTTTTTAAATCATTGTCACTGTTGAAATGTACACTATTTGATCAAAATGAGGTTTATTTCTTTTTTATTCAATTTATTTCATCCCTCAATTATCATCAGAAGAAAACTGGTTACCAGTATAAGACTATATTCACCACACTCATAAACGAGTGATGTAGAACTAGTGACCACTGCTGTCCCTGTTGTCAGTCAACACAACCATTCCTCCCAGGTGTCTGGCTCCACATTCACTTCTATTCACTTTGAGGACCAAGTCTAAATATCATACTAATTATAAACAAACAATACAGCAATATCATTTTGTGTAATCTATTTGTACGAGTCAAATGTACTTGTTATTTGAAGCTTATGTTGTGATTTTCAAGTTATCAGTACAGGAACTATTTCTCACTAGTGGTGTAGTTAGACCAACTGTCAACTTCTCACAGAATGTATAGAATCTTTCTTCCAGCAAGGCAGCAGGTAACCATGGTAACCACTCCCTGAACATCCCATCCAGGGCAAAGATACACAGCACACTCAAACCTACAACAAATTGATCGGATCAGCTTGTATTTTTTCAAAATAAATATTATTAAAAAAAAATCAAATGCCAAAACAAACATACCTTTGACTCAGAATTGTCTGTTTTAGTAAAAATCTGCACAGCAGTACTTTGTTTATAATTCAAAAGTATGATATTTAGACCCAAAATTTATGATAATGAACGAGGAACCTGATGTCTGGCAGGAAGGTAGTGTTGACAGTGGATGACAGCAGCGGCCACTAGCTCACATGTAGATGACTTTACATTGAGGTAATACGGCTGAAACTTGAAAAGTTCTACTAAAGTGAAATACCCCTTTAAATATAGTAGCTTACAAAATAGACGTTTTATAAAAACATATACAGTACATCTAAGAGAATGCAAGTTTACAAACTATTAACGCCAGCTGCTGCTATCATGGAACAATGTACCTAGTGTGCATTGCATTAGGAACAAAAATTAGTACTGGTACAATTCTAATTGGAATCTTCTTTCTACTTTAGTCAAATGTAATGTATTGTAACAGTAACACATCACTTTACTCATTACTCTGTTGGGAAAATAGATGTGTGACTTGGCCATAATAAGGTCATTTATAGGCCTGATATTCTATTATTCTATATTCATATTTCAAATTGCATGTGTCCGGGTGGCAGAATTCAGTACTGTATCTACAAAACCTCCTGTAAGTCATCTGCCCTTTATTAATCTCCTTAGATTTTTTTTGTACATGTGATCTCAAGAAGGTGCTGAATGGGCTCAGTGGCAAATCGTCATGCCTGGTCCATTGTAGCATGGTGTTATTCACCGTCAAAAAAGAAAGAAAATATATTCTCCTTTGGTTCATTACAATTGACTCAAGCCTAGTAACAGACACAATATTTCTGACACTGGGAATACATTCCCCGAGATCCATAGATGTCCCTAGATACCAAGCAAATGCAAATAGACCTTGTATAAGTGGAGTAATCTTCCATTTACTGAGGTATGTAGGCTGTTTTTAGGCAGATCTTCTGAAAATATGGCTAGGGCTTAAGAGGTTAAGTGGTATCATCATAATCATAATCATCAGACATAATATTGGCCCTGCTAGAAGGAGATCAGGAGGTCAGGAGATCAGCTTGGAAGATGGAAGCATTCACATGCAGTAAAGATGACAAGAGATAAGATGATCCTTTATTGATCCCCTTGGGGAAATCCAGGTGTCAAAGCAGCATGGGGGGGGGGGGGGGGGAGATACAGGGTAGGGGATGCAAAGCTTCACAGTCCTATATACACTATAGGTACACTTAAAGTATAGATACAAATACAATATAATATAAAAGAAAGTACAAACACAAGATAGTCCAATGACGAGAGTCCAAGAGAGCGAGGCTAGGCTATATCCTCATGTGCTGCGGACATATGAACCAAGGACACTAGAAAAGAAGAAGACCAGCGTCGTATGCTCTGCTTGGTGCCAGTTCTACTGACGCCTCTATTAAAAATATACAAGCTATCTGAGGAAATATACATCAACCAATATATTAGCTATCAAGAATCAAGAATCAAGAATCAAGAGGTTTATTTGTCACACACATACCAGGGCATACAGTGAAATGCGGGTGGTCATGCCCGCATTGATTGTGCAAAATACAATAATAAAAATAGGCATAGAAAAAATAAAATAGGTAAGACACAAAATATGCATGGTAAAAAAAAAAGACATGCTAAGTTCCTGAGAAACTGATTATTATGTACACTACTATACAATATGTAAGGGATAATGTATAGCTACGAGGTCATTGTCGCAAAATAATTGACCGACACGGAGTTTAAAATACCGAGCCGCCTCGGCGAGGTGTTTTAAACGTCAGTGAAGGTCAATTATTTTGCGACAATGATCGAGTATAGCTAATGCTATACATTATCCCGCTTATTACATGGCTAACTTACTAAAAATATACCTAATTCATTTTACATCGACTCGCAACACTGGTTCTGGCTCCGCTCGTCGCTCCGCCCCCTGTCATCGCCGGCAGCTTCCCCGGCAGCAGAACACCGGCAGTGTCTAATTGCACTGAAACAGTGTGTGTCAGTGGGCTTGATTGCGAACAGCTGCGCACAGCGGTCATTATTGTCCCACAGCGGTCATTATTGTCTGATAACTGACCTCTGACGCGCGCTATTGACCAATCACAAGCAAGCATTTCGGCGAATGTGAAAACGCCATGTAATAAACAATTTTAACTCTTAATGTATCTAAACTATTATACAGTACCTCCTTCCTTTAAAGTGACTTTCTATTTTTTAAAGTGACATTTTGTTCAAAGTGGTTGTTTTAGCGGTTGTGTGTGTGTGTGTGTGTGTGTGTGTGTGTGTGTGTGTGTGTGTGTGTGTGTGTGTGTGTGTGTGTGTGTGTGTGTGTGTGTGTGTGTGTGTGTGTGTGTGTGTGTGTGTGTGTGTGTGTGTGTGTGTGTGTGTGTGTGTGTGTGTGTGTGTGTGTGTGTGTGTGTGTGTGTGCTCATGTGTACTTGTGAGTGGAGAGTTCAGTGTTCAATATATTACAGTGGCGGCCGCTGGGTACTTCGCCACTAGGGGCGCTATACCAAATATTTTGCGAACATGTACAGTACAGTACTGTACCACGCAAGACTCATGGCAAGACGTGAGCGATTCGACTCACGCTCACGGCAATGAATCGGCTCTTATGAACGAGTCGCTCAGCTGTTACTACAACAACACACAACCAGTCAAATAAAGTATAGTCTAGACTCTAATTCACAACTTGAAACACAA
The DNA here is from genome assembly GCF_963971535.1 of Notolepis coatsorum. Lineage (NCBI taxonomy): Eukaryota > Metazoa > Chordata > Actinopteri > Aulopiformes > Paralepididae > Notolepis > Notolepis coatsorum. Next base: position 65,097 of record NW_028169167.1, on the reverse strand, counting down.
TATAAATAGAAAAGTTAGAAACAAAACTCGCCCGTCTCCAAACACAGGCAGATCTCTCCCTCTCTCCTTCTCTCTCTCACACACAGCGCGACGTGGAATCGATTCGTTACACAATCAGACCTATTATATACCAAGAATAACTTCAGTATGAGTACAGGGCTGTACACATATTTTGCATATTGTTAAACGAGCCAAGGCTAGCTATTAAACTATCGATATGAATCGAAAATCTGGGACCCTGATGTAAACAAGACAAACGTCTTTCTCTGGTCTGCATCCCCTTAACAATTGTGTGTATTGAGCCGTACTGTATTGTACCCATTCTGCAATCTGTTAATAAAGTTCTCATTCATTCATTCATTCAAACATAGACGATATTGAACAAGCCATAATCCACGTATTTTCAATCCGAGAGAGCTGCAGTAGTTAAATCAATGATCCATCGATAAATAAACAATCAGCAATGTCTCGCTTCATGAATGGCCAGCAGTAGTACTGCTCCTAAAAAAACTATTTACAACCATTAACGTTAAGAAGAGAGAGAGAGAGAGAGAGAGAGAGAGAGATTTCTTCAACCTCGAACCTAAATTCCTTAGCAACCCGTGTTACCAAGTAAACAAATCACAGAACGATAGCCAGTTAGCCCGCACCAGCCTAGTAGTACTACTAACGTTAGCTCCCAGAACGATAGCCAGTTAGCCCGCACCAGCCTAGTAGTACTAACGTTAGAGAGAGAGAGAGAGAGAGAGAGAGAGACTCACTGTTTAGTTGAAACGTCCAGGGCAGGAAACGTGTATAATCCGCCATATAGCTTGTTAGCCAAGTGTTAGCTCAGCTGAGCTCGTCGACGTTAGCACAACACTCAACAAGTACATTCCTTTGTCCATTTCCGCTCGAACAGACTGCAAACTACCTGGCGTTCTATCGCCATGCTCTAAGACAAACTCTAACCTTAACCAACTTTGAAAGAGTGCCTAAGCTTAACAGCCTGAAGAACTTGCAGTCACAGCACGGCACGCTCTAAGACAAACAACAGTCCTAGTACCAGGAACCAAGCTAGAACTTGCTAGAATTGGAACATTAGAAATTGGATTCGGCCAATCAGAGATCGTCTCTGTGAAATTCTGCCATAGAAAAAAATACTGGCGTCGGCCAATCAGAGAGCGTCTCCGCGAAATGCGGCTATGGAAAATTCTTCACGGAAGTTCACGCGGCTGGGCTAGACCGCTTCAAATCGCGCTCGGATTCCAACATAATAGTCATATTTCAACGCACAACGCCGTATGCACTGATTGGCTGTGACGGAGACAGCGATCAAACTGTGACGCGCACTCAGAGCGCTATCGCTTCTTGCCCGGGCGAGAAATACGAAAAAATAAAAAAAAACGTCACTTCCTGCCCATGAAAACGCTGTTTTTTTTATTTAGATAATAACGTTATATTGTGCATTGGAAATACAAACATACTTAAAATGAGTAAATATTATTCATTTTAAACATGTTTATATTATTTATAGGGCTATAAAACAAAAAACAAAAAAGTTTTTTTTTTTTCTTCTTGTCTCATTTAACAGGTGGGTCGGCGCCCATAGCGCCACCAGTGGCGAGCCGCCACTGATATATTAGCTAGTTAAGAATGCAACAAATTGCTGATGATTCTGACACCCGAGGTAGAAACCTGTTAAAATCACATCAACGAGGAGACTCCTGATCCCGTTCAACTCACTGTCGGTTGAACTGAAAGTCTCCACGTTCCAATGTTCGCTCACGCGCTACACAGTGACGCAATGACCCTGATTTCCTTGGTAGGCATGAGGCCTTAGGCAGCAATGCAGCTGAATAACTTCCTGCACAGCGGCTATAACCACGGTCTGTGGTTCACAAAATGCCTGTTGTTTGGAGCTAAATGTTGTATGCCAAAATGTATTTGTATCTATCATTCTAAAGCAGACCTGGGCATTGTACGGCCCGCGGGCCGGATCCGGCCCGCGGGATGATTCTGACCGGCCCGCGAAAGATTACATGATAATAAAAAAAAAAAAAAAAAAAAAAAAAAAAAAAATTAATATTTTTTTTTTGCTTTTTTTTTTTTTTCATGTCAACGTTCACACGCACAGTATACGCTTAGGAGACATGCTCAGAAGATGTTGGTTCTCTTTGGATCCACCTACATATGTGAACAGACATTCTCAGTCATGACGTTTAACAAGTCCAGGTACAGATCCTCTCTCACTGATGAACATCTGGCAGCTGTGCTTCGCATCTCCACCTCAGACATGCAACCTGACTTTGATGGACTTGTTAAAGCTCAACAGAGACTGGATCTCTCACACTGAATGAAAAAAAAGAACTGAAGAACACTAAAATGTGGAAATATAACAAGTGAAATGGGACACTTGATATTTTTTTTTCTTTTTTTTGCACAGTTCTGAAAACATAAAATGTTTAATATAGGCATGTAAAGTAAAAAAGGCTACAAAACTGGGACACTTTTCTTTACACAGTTCAGTGACATGTCTTGTTTATTTTTGCTATAAGATGATGTGATGTCTTTAGAAAGCTAAGAAAATCCTTGTTTCAATAGTATATGAAACTCAAAATTCCCTTTGTTATTAATGTTTCACATTTTGTTTATCATTTTGGAAATAAATTCTATTTGAATAAATGATATTTTTGAAAGCTATAACCTCACCTTTTAATTGCCAAATAATAACATACACTCTTACCAGGGGTCAAAACAATGCCATTTACTGCTTTTTATATAGAAATAAAATGTATATTATGCATAATTGAGTTTGGAATTTTGGCCCGGCCCCCCAACATATTTTCAGGTGCTCATTCGGCCCCCCGGGAAAAATAATTGCCCACCCCTGTTCTAAAGCATATATGGTAATTTGTGACCCTGAAATTACGAGTGATGAAATGCTGAAAACGGAAGTAATTGAACCAATTCAATCCAAATGTTTAAGAGCATTTACAAACACAATTTCACGTGTGGATTTTAGTCAAAGGGATATAAAAGTAACTATTCATAATGCGTTGCTGACAACTTTGCGATACGTCTAATAATGGGTGCGAACAGCAGTCGATCGGAAAGCCTTGCCCGTGAGTAAAGTGACAATAGCAACCTTACCCCTCAGCAAAAGCTTCTCAGCACAATACACAGTGTGTGGGGCTTAAGGGAGCATGTGTAATGTGCCCCGATTTTCCACAGGCAGTTCCAGTTTATTCCGAATTTGTTCCAAAATAACAATTCTCGGGATGTATGAATAATGCATCAAATGCTCGGGCGTGTATTACTTTGTGTAGAAAGTTTTAACTTGTGGAAAATGTGAGCGTTGAAGGTCTCGTCGGTCTCCTTCAGAATGCAGCGCCCCGACTCTCGCAGGCCCCCACTGTGCATGAAAGTCACTGGGAACAATTTAAGCTGCATCGTCCCTCAGCTCCATTGTCCCCTTACTCTATGAATACACTGCCACCCAAGATAATGCCAGCGCAGCAAGCCAATCTCCCGGGAGAGACACCTCCAGCATGGATCAATACCCTCTGACTTCTACGAGACAAAAGCCAAGACCTTGCCAACCTAAAGGACGCTGCCAGGGACATGTATTCAGGGCCGCAGGTGTACTGTATTTTACTCTGTACTGTGTTGTGCCAAGGCTTTTCCAACCAAAGTTGAAACGGGGACACGTTGCTATTATCCGTATACTCAGAGTTAATTATATTGTGATATTTAAATTGTGCCGATTTAATTTTTTAACTTTTCTACTGTACCATGATTTTATGACCTGTATCATGTCTTCTTTTTTTCTTTTTCCCCCTCCATTTTCCTCCGATTTTCTCCCATCCCAATGTTAGTCATTATGCCAATTCCCAATCCCCTTCCTGGTCGCTGCGCACTTACCCCTCACAGTCAGATCATCTGGGAGAGTGGAGGCTATCACGTGCTTCCTCCGACACACGTCCAGCCAATCAACCGCTTCTTTTCACCTGGCAGCGCGGATATTCTCCGAGAGGGCGTAGCGTGTGGAAGGATCACACTATCCCCCTCAGGTCCCATCCGCGCTTAGCAGGCGCCCCGACCGAACTGTAGGAGTCGCTGTTTACAACGACCCGGACCCACCCCGCCAGCTTCTCCCACCCTCTAATACTGCCAATTGTATTAGTGTGAACGGCCAGCCAAGCTGGTGACAACCCCTGGTGACAGCTCCGGGGTTGGTGACGAACGCAATCTCCGCTACGCCACCTAACCGCCCTCTGTATCATGTCTTCTACTATTACCATGTACCTGTACCCCCCCCCCCCATGCTGCTATGATGCCTGAATTTCCCCAAGGGGATCAATAAAGGAATATCTTATTGTATCTTATCTTATCTTATCTTATCACATTTGGAAGAAAATCTCTTTAATCTTTAATAACCTGTAATTATTTGTAGCCAATATCTTAAATGTATACTTGCACACCTGCTCTGATCTGGTTTTATTGGCTACAATAATAATAATAATAATAATAATAATAATAATAATAATAATAATAATAATAATAATAATAATAATAATAATAATAATAATAATAATAATAATAATAATAATAATAATAATAATAATAATAATAATAATAATAATAATAATAATAATAATAATAATAATAATAATAATAATAATAATAATAATAATAATAATAATAATAATAATAATAATAATAATAATAATAATAATAATAAAATACATCAGATTTATATAGCGCTTTTCCAAATGCTCAAAGATGCTTTAACAAAACAAAACAATACAATACATTACAGTTTTAGTAGAGTTTTATGCTCTCTCAAATCTGTAGAGGAGATTAGTCCTAACTTCTGCATGTAACCCTTGATGTTTCAGGTGGTGGGCCTGGTTATTGTAACGTGGGCCTGACTGCTCCTATGGTCTGGTGTTCCACTCCTGGCCTGTTGACATGCTCCCGTGGACACATGAGCATTAAGCTAGCAGTCCCCAACCTTTTTTGCACCACGGACCGGGTTAATGCAGGCATTATTTTCACGGACCGGCCTTCAAGGTGTGGCAGATAAATACAGCAAAAGTGAAATACCACGACGGCATAAATTAAGTGCATGAAAAATACAACTCACCATAATGCTGAATCAGTGGGAGCCCTGGGCTTGTTTCTCTGCAACGAGATGGTCCCACGTCACGTTTTTTTCTTTCAAAAAACTCCAAATTCTTATCCTTTAATCCAGGGTGCTTGGTCTCCATGTGCCGAAGCAGTTTTGAAGGCTTCATTGCCTCGTCGTTTGCTAGCTTGTCGCCACATATTATGCAGAGCGGCCTTGGTGTGTGAGAGTCAACTGTATGTGATAAACCCGTATTTTAAGTATGACTCCTGGTATTGTCTATTAAAATAAGCTTTATTTTTCTTGGAGGTCGTAGGCTCCTCATTTGACTCCTCAGTTGGCCTTTTCCCCTTTGCAAAGAAGCTCTTGTTTGTTTTTTACAAATGTTCACGAGTTTGCGGGCTTATTTTTTTTGTAGCTTATCACGTGGCCGAGACAAGCGTCTTGACGTGTCGAGAGGCACAGCTAAATGTTACGTCAGAGAAAATCCGGTCATTTTTCTAAATAAAACACCTTTCCGACTCTAATAATCAATACAACGAAAACTATATAAATTATTTATTCTTTCTGTGCGGCCCGGTAACCAATGCCTCACGGGCCGGTACAGAGCGGAATTCAGAGATTGGATATAGAGGGTTTAACGTCTGCTCAGAATATTGATTGATGTGAAACCTACTGCAAATAGACAATAAACACAACTCAGACTCGACAGATCCCCAGCCGGGCCTTTTCACTTCGGGGAAGGATGATTCAGTTCCTCCTATAAGGATGATTCAGTTCCTCCTATATGGATGATTCAGTTCCTCCTATAAGGATGATTCAGTTCCTCCTATACGGATGATTCAGTTCCTCCTATAAGGATGATTCAGTTCCTCCTATACGGATGATTCAGTTCCTCCTATAAGGATGATTCAGTTCCTCCTATAAGGATGATTCAGTTCCTCCTATATGGATGATTCAGTTCCTCCTATATGGATGATACAGTTCCTCCTATACGGATGATTCAGTTCCTCCTATAAGGATGATTCAGTTCCTCCTATAGGGATGATTCAGTTCCTCCTATATGGATGATTCAGTTCCTCCTATAATGATGATTCAGTTCCTCCTATAAGGATGATTCAGTTCCCCCTATAAGGATGATTCAGGTCCCCTTATAATGATGATTCAGTTCCTCCTATACGGATGATTCAGTTCCTCCTATAAGGATGATTCAGTTCCTCCTATAAGGATGATTCAGTTCCTCCTATAATGATGATTCAGTTCCTCCTATAAGGATGATTCAATTCCTCCTATAAGGATGATTCAGTTCCTCCTATATGGATGATTCAGTTCCTCCTATACGGATGATTCAGTTCCTCCTATAAGGATGATTCAGTTCCTCCTATAAGGATGATTCAGTTCCTCTTATAAGGATGATTCAGTTCCTCCTATAAGGATGATACAGTTCCTCCTATATGGATGATTCAGTTCCTCCTATACGGATAATAATAATAATAATAATAATAATAATAATAATAATAATAATAATAATAATAATAATAATAATAATAATAATAATAATAATAATAATAATAATAATAATAATAATAATAATAATAATAATAATAATAATAATAATAATAATAATAATAATAATAATAATAATAATAATAATAATAATAATAATAATAATAATAATAATAATAATAATAATAATAATAATAATAATAATAATAATAATAATAATAATAATAATAATAATAATAATAATAATAATAATAATAATAGATTGGATTTGTAATGCACTTTTTGTTCGCTGGGATCCCAAAGTGCTACACTACATGGTTAAAACAGTTAAAAAAATAGAATAAAATAGTTATTAGTAAAACAAATAAAATAAAATACAGAATAAAAATAGAACATAGTTAATTAAAAACATAGTATAAACAGACAATTTAAAAACAAAGCGCAATAAAATTTAAATAAAAAGCTAACAGTCAAAGGCCTTTTTGAACAGATAGGTTTTCAGGCCTGCTTTGAAAGAGTCCAGGGCCCTCATTCATCAACGTGTTCTACGCACAGATCTGTGCTTACCCTCTGCGTACGATCATTTCTAAGCAAAGAGTGGGATTCATCAATTTCGATTTGAACTTGACTCCGTGCTTACATCTACGCACAGGTCAGACCAGGCGTACCTGGCGCCCAGTGGTAGAATATATTATTACAACAAGGAAATGAGCTTCTGTGCATAATAACACTGGCATGTTCTGTACGAACCGTAGTTCATTATAGTTCATTGTAAAATAGCAACAGTAGTGTAATTATGGTCAAAACCCTATAAATAGCATTTGGAATAATAGATCTTTCTCTCAGAATGAATGCAGCATGGTTTATATAGCGTTATCGGAATATACGGGGTGTAGGCTACTGACTGACTGCGCTCCGCGTAGCTTGATTGATTGATTGATTGAAAAGTTTATTAACAGATTGCAGAATGGGTACAGTACAGTACAGCTCAGTACATACAATTGTTAATTGGGGATGCAGACCAACTTTCGTCTTGTTTACATCAGGGTCCCCCATTTTCAATTCATCATAAATCATAAAGCTCAACTCGTTATTATTTTGCGCAGACCGCAGAAACACGGGAACGTTTTGATTATATTTAAAAGGCTTTACGTTAAACGAAACAAGTGGAATTTCGAAGCTGTAAGCAGAATACAAGTCATATGAATATAGTGTTCTTCCCCCTTTTTACTGTATAAGAAAGAATAGAAAACGCATTGCAATAACACCAGATAGTGGACAGACTATGTATATGATGGGATTCAAGTTCGCGTTTTTGTTGATCATAGGCATGCTGTCAGAGTATGATATCTTCAAACATTCTAGAACATTTGTCGTCACAGATCATGTCCTAATAGAACATAGGCTATGGCATGGATCGTGATATTGTGTGGACTGTAATTATTACTGTACCGGTACCACCCATTGTGACAACAGCCTTGTGAGTCCCGCACACAAACATGATGGAATTCAAGTTCATGTATTGAAAGGCAGGCTACATCATACATGCAGTGAGATTCATTGTTCTTGTATATGCTCTCTATTATTGTTTATATAGGCTACCCAATACTGACATCAAAATAGATTGTAGTATGCCTCTAGAAATCATATGCAGCAGGTAGAAAATTGACGGGAGATCCATCGCGATTTGGAATAAAATTGAGGAGAACTTTAATCCCTGGGTATTAATCAAACAACACGGGAAAAGGCAGTCATATTCCAGCGCGGTCTTTATTAGCCGACAACAAAATAGATGCCTCTAAAAATCATATAGCCAATCGAACACAACTAATAAAGGCATTCATATTACAGCACGGTTATAATGACACACAACCAACGCCAAACAGTGGTCAACGAACGGTCTTTATTAGTATTTTGAGCTGTCCAGGCAGAATTGCAGCAATGGTCTTAGGGAGCCGTTGATATCTGACATCACCGTTTACAAGTCCGCCTTTTATTTATCCCATAATACGCGATCTTGGTTCGACAGCAGTGAACAATCTTCGTGGAGTTTCTCAGAGTTCCGCTCCGGTCAGTCCATTATTTCACATCCCATGGGGGGTGTTTCCTCATTTTCATGACCATATATGGATAATCATGCACGAGCATTGACGGTAGAACAAAGTGGTATTCATCAACACGGAGGAGCATAGAGCCTGCGTACGCACTGTGTGATGAATCCCGACTTCCCTGTGCGTACACTAGTTCTACATTCCGTGCTTACGTGTGGAAATAGGTCATGTTCTACGCACACATTGATGAATGAGGGCCCAGGCTCTGTGGTGCCCTCAGCTGGATGGGGAGGCTGTTCCACAGGCGTGGTTCAGCCGTGCAGAAGGCTCGGTCACCCATGGTGCAGAGCCAGGTATTGGGGACCTGAAGGAGCAGGCTACCTGCGGATCTGAGGGTGCGGGTGAAGGACTGTGGAGCGAGGAGTTCCTGAAGGTAGAGGGGTGCGTGTCCGTTTATGCAGTTCCTCCTATAAGGATGATTCAGTTCCTCATATAAGGATGATTCAGTTCCTCCTATAAGGATGATTCAGTTCCTCCTATAAAGATGATTCAGTTCCTCCTATATGGATGATTCAGTTCCTCCTATAAGGATGATTCAGTTCCTCCTATAAAGATGATTCAGTTCCCCCTATATGGATGATTCAGTTCCTCCTATAAGGATGATTCAGTTCCTCCTATAAGGATGATTCAGTTCCTCCTATAAGGATAATATAGTTCCTCCTATAAGGATGATTCAGTTCCTCCTGTACTGATGATTCAGTTTGTCCTATAAATACGGATAATATAGTTCCTCCTATAAGGATGATTCAGTTCCTCCTATATGGATGAATCAGTTCCTCCTATATGGATGAATCAGTTCCTCCTATATGGATGATTCAGTTCCTCCTACACGGATGATTCAGTTCCTCCTATAAGGATGATTCAGTTCCTCCTATAAGGATGATACAGTTCCTCCTATAAGGATGATTCAGTTCATCCTAAAATGATGATTCAGTTCCTCCTATAAGGATGATTCAGTTCCTCATATAAGGATGATTCAGTTCCTCCTATATGGATGATACAGTTCCTCCTATAAGGATGATTCAGTTCATCCTAAAATGATGATACAGTTCCTCCTATAAGGATGATTCAGTTCCTCCTATATGGATGATACAGTTCCTCCTATAAGGATGATTCAGTTCATCCTAAAATGATGATACAGTTCCTCCTATAAGGATGATTCAGTTCCTCCTATATGGATGATACAGTTCCTCCTATAAGGATGATTCAGTTCATCCTAAAATGATGATTCAGTTCCTCCTATAAGGATGATTCAGTTCCTCATATAAGGATGATTCAGTTCCTCCTATAATGATGATTCAGTTCCTCCTATAAGGATAATATAGTTCCTCCTATAAGGATGATTCAGTTCCTCCTATAATGATGATATAGTTCAGTGGCGTCGTTAGCCCTGGGCTTCCGGGGCTTTAGCCCCGGATGTTTTTCTCCTAGCCCCGGACCTTAAAAAAAAAAAAAAAAAAATACATTTTTTTTTTTTTTTTTTTTTTGTCAGTATCCCCATTGTCTGTGCTGAATGTTTGTTAGTGTTTGTTATTTTTTGTTGGTTTTTAGTACTTTTAATCCATTTTTAGTAAGTAGTTTTCATTTGATCCTATCATTCTTTCATTCACCGATTTGTGGACTTGAAGATGTGCACTTTAACACAGCAGCACCTGGAGCCATCCATACCCATGTCCAGTGTCCACTGACAAAGACATGCTCATGATACTGTGATAAACTATAATAAGCTTTAATCGAACCCTGGTTCATTTCCTCGGATAGTCCGGTTGGTTTGGGGTGGTGTGAAAGCTCATTCACTCTTGCAAGTGAACCCTGCTACGCTACGGTTCATTTGAGATGTGAATGCAAAGCGGACCAAAGGCAGGAAAAGACCCAAAAATCAAATATTTTTTTTATGAGAAGACTGAAACATAATTATAATGAAACACACAATAGTTTTTTTTCGATTGCTTAAGCATGATTTTGAAAACGGGGCCCGGTGTTTCAAAACACACAATTAGCACAACCACACACACAATTATCAGAACACCTCAGATCCTTTGCTAAATTAAACACTTGTCAAAACCATACACTAATTTATAAAAACTACATTTTGTTACCATATGACACACACGTTTCATATGACTCAATTCTGTTTGAACCAGTTACACACACTGCTGTGCTTAACCTAAAACACATTTAGCAATTCTACTTCTCAGTGATTAGAGTACTGTAAGTGAAGTACGCAGAAAATGTGCAAATATACAATAAATTCACCAAACACTACACAAGACCAATGCTGTAGAGTAGACTGATGAAAATATAATTTATTTATCTACATATACCCAAATCAATGATGCAGACTGCTAAAAAAAACATTTTCTCTCCATATACCCAAATCAATGATGCAGACTGATGAAAATATAAATGTTCTCTCCATATAACCAAATCAGTCAACATTTCAACATGGAGAATCACAACAAAACATGTCCCAGTTTTCATGCTACTATGTGCATAACACTCAGCAAATATCAGACAAACATAAAATACTGTATCCAGTACAGGTTAAAATTACAGTAAAACAAAAACAATTTTGAAAAAATGTAAATAGAGTACAGAAAATACTAGACATTATCTCTTTGCCTATGGATCTGGCAAGATAATTTTTTGTTGTGATTCTCCATGTTGACATGTTGACTGAATTGGGAAAATGGGAGAAAATGTATATTTTCATAAGTCTGCATCATTGGTTGTCTTGTGTAGTGTTTGGTGAATGCATTGTATATTTTCACGTTCTCTGTGTACAGTACTTCACTCTCTTTCCATTTTGGTTGAAGACAGGTGAACTCACCTGCTGCATTTTTATAGTGCTTAAACCTGATTGGTGTATCTACAATTAAGCAATTAATGGTGTGTTTGTGCATCTGATGGCTGTATTTAACCAATTGGCTCATATGTGTGGTAATTTGACATTCTGTGTCTAATGTAATGGAAGTGTGTTTAGTGTTTTGCAAATCACTGTGTGTATTGTTTTGCAAAAAGTGTGAGGCTGACATTGTGCTTATAGGGGTGCAAATCTGGGCCTACGTTTTGCTCCTTGAGTGTAAGGTTTTGATAATTGTGTAATACTTTTGATTTGAGTGTTTATGCAATTGAAGAAAACTGTAAAGACTAGAGATGAACTGTTTATTTCTTTTGTACATAGGCTGTGCATAATGTTTGTTTGTTTGTTTATTTGCTTATGTGTATGATTCTTAACTGTTTTTATTTTGTTATTGGTGTATATGTGTGTATGTATGTACAGTATATGTATATATATTATATATATATATGTATATATATATGTGTATATATGTATATTTGTACTCCTGTTGGGGCCTCTTGGACCAGATCAATGTTTTATCTGGCAAAATAAAGGTTAAATAAATAAATAAGAAACTGATGATTTGGTCCTGTTAACTTTGAATTTTCTATGGGAACTGCCCAGATCCCTCTCATGGACATGGACCTCACTTTGAGAACCTCTAATGATTCGAGTTCTTCAGTATTAATTTCTAATTACTCTAAAATTGCGTATTTCTGTGTTTAAAAAAAAAAAAAAAGGGGGGGGGGGAGCCCCCCTCCACCCCCGGGCTGAAGCCCCCAATGTTTTCTAACCCTAAAAACGCCCCTGATATAGTTCCTCCTATATGGATGATTCAGTTCCTCCTATATGGATGAATCAGTTCTTCCTACACGGGTGATATAGTTCCTCCTATATGGATGATTCAGTTCCTCCTATATGGATGATTCAGTTCCTCCTATAAGGATGATTCAGTTCCTCCTATAAGGATGATTCAGTTCCTCCTATAAGGGTGCACACACTCTGTCTCGGGTTCCCCTTTACAGCGTTTGGTTTCTATCTCGAGAGCTCTCGGGCAGAATTAGGGTCGCCGGCAATGGAGTCTTATTGTAGTAATGACAATGTGACACTATTGTTTGAGGTGCACATTTAATTTAGTCTCTGCCTCCTAAACGACCTAGTCCCCAATTGGTGAATTTCACGGATGAGCGATCATGCATAGTTTAATCCATTTAGTAGTTTGGACCATTTGTTTAACTTTGAAAAATCCATTTTATTTACCCTAATTGCTGAGGTTTAAATACGAATAATATGCCTAATCTATTTTAACTAGCAAGTGTGTGTGTGTTGCAGTCCCTTTCTTACGGAGAATCATTTCAAACAATATCCTAATCAGGTTAACCTCATGTTGTGTTAGGAATTGGCACCACTGACCATTAGCGGGTCAATGTTGACCCGGGGTCTAACTCAGTCCTGACCACTAAAAAGAAAGGAGTATCACTCAATATAGTTAATACCAGGGTGCGAACCATGGGGGAGCTGGGGGAGCCATGGCTCCCCTATATGAGACATCAGCCCCCCTGAAAACATGATTTGTGAATTTTTGGGGGGTCTCTAAAATACTGACAATAAATGTTGCCATCCATTTCTCATTTTTCTGTAATTTTCTGTATCGTCATCATCGTGTATAATAATAAAATTAGGCTATTTTGATGTATGATTAATGATTTGTGGTTGTGACAGGTTGTGACAGGTCGTGACAGGTTGTGACAGGTCGTGACAGGTTGTGACAGGTCGTGACAGGTTGTGACAGGTCGTGACAGGTTGTGACAGGTCGTGACAGGTTGTGACAGGTTGTGACAGGTCGTGACATGTTGTGACAGGTTGTGACAGGTCGTGACAGGTCGTGACAGGTTGTGACAGGTCATGCCAGGTTGTGACAGGTCATGCCAGGTTGTGACATGTCGTGACAGGTTGTGACAGGTTGTGACAGGTCGTGCCAGGTCATGCCAGGTTGTGACATGTCTTCTCTTTGAGAAATGAGACCAGATGGTCCTTCTTTGTTATTGAAAAGCTTGTTCACTGACTATTCTCAATTAAATTTAGCTTAAATTGACCCATCTTATCTCTGTGATTGACCACCACTGGAGTCGCTGTAAACAAAACAAGAAATTGTTAAGATCCAGCTCTATGCTCTTACAATTTTGCCATATTTAAATTTTTTGGGTGGGAATAAACAAAGAATCCTCGACATTGTTCTAAAAGTACAGTGTCTGCCCACCCACACTCCTCTTCCTGGGTAGAGCCAGTGACTGTGTGTCACAAAGAGAGAGACTGAGACGAGCGAGCGTGCGAGGTGTGGGGGCGTCTGGCGTGGAGCCACACATCCTGGCTGTTGTGATGAGTTTGTTTGGAGTCCAGTTGTGCGTTTGCAACTCCTTTAGTTTTGATCCACTTTTTCTCCTTATTTTCTATTTGTCTCCCATCCCAATTTCGCCTCGCCAATTCTCCCTTCAATTCTACCCTCCCCTGTCTCAAACGTTGCTAGACTATGCCTCCCACTGGTCGGCTGCAGTGAGGACCAAGCCTTGCATCACGTGTCCCCTCCGGTTCACGAGGAGGCAGCTGGCGCATCTTTTCACCTGCACAGCGCAATCTCTCAGTGGCGAGGAGTAACGCGTGGGAGGCTCACGCTGCCCCCATTACTTCCTGATTCTGCTGTACAGGCGCACCAACCGACCTGTAGGAGTCGCTGTCCACGACGTCCAATCCCCACCCACCAGCTTCCCCACCCCTAACACTGCCAATTGTGTTAGTATGAACGACCAGCCAAGCTGGTAGCAACGCCGAGAGCTGGGCTCGAACCCAGCATATCCTGCGTCAGTGGCGAGCGCCTTGCCCACTGCACCACTTAGCCGCCCTGCGTTTGCGACTCCTGAAATCCAGTAGATATCTGCGATGGATAGCTGCCTCGCCTAAACCACCTCAACCCCACCTCAACCCCACCCCACCCCAACACCACCTCAACCCCACCTCAACCCCTGAAGAGGAACAGCAACAACAGGTTATATGAGGTAGAACATGTATTCAGCTTGTAGACTATAGAACAACAACAGGTTATATGAGGTAGGACATGTATTCAGCTTGTAGACTATAGAACAACAACAGGTTATATAAAGACATGTATTCAGCTTGTAGACTATAGAACAACAACAGGTTATATGAGGTAGAACCTGTATTCAGCTTGTAGACTATAGAACAACAACAGGTTATATGAGGTAGGATTTGTATTCAGCTTGTAGTCTATAGAACAACAACAGGTTATATGAGGTAGGACATGTATTCAGCTTGTAGACTATAGAACAACAACAGGTTATATAAAGACATGTATTCAGCTTGTAGACTATAGAACAACAACAGGTTATATGAGGTAAGATATGTATTTAGCTTGTAGACTATAGAACAACAGGTTATATGAGGTAGGACATTTATTCAGCTTGTAGATTATAGAACAACAATGGGTTATATGAGGTTAATAATAATTATTATTATATATTATAATTATATAACAATTTATAAATACAAAAAACATAAAAACAAATTGGTGCTAAACCAATAACATACCTTGAATAACATACGTTGACATATTAAAACCGTCATAACATTTGATTGTTTTTTAATCTGGCAAAATGATCAACCACGTGACCCCCGCCCCCTAAAGAGACTGCTGGTTCCCGCACGTCTGTGTGTTTCTACTGTGAAACTACCCTGTTTAAAGATGGTATAAATGGACAGATTCCATGCCCACAGTCAACTGATACACTACTGTTCTGGACTATGTCGATCTATGTAGATCAGGGGGCTCAAACTCAATTTACCTGGGGGCCGCTGGAGGTACAGTATTGGTGAGGCTGGGCCTCACTTTTATTTTTTTTTCTTTTTTTTCCGCAAAATCGACTCTGCCTCTCTTTGTTAACTACAACAAGCAATGCTGTTTGTTATTTAAGACGAGGTCGGACTCGGCACTGACAGATTTGTGTTCATTGTGCTGCTTTTATAAAGCCTCAAATGACGGCTTACAATATTTCATGAAAGCAAAGTGTTTTGTTTGTCTAAGATTTAAAAAGGTTTAAACTTTACAGCACTGACAAAGTTGAACAAAGTGCTGTACTTTGATGTCAAGTAGGGGACCGCAAAATATCATACGGCGGGCCGCAATTGGCCCGCGGGCCGTGAGTTTGAGACCCCTGATGTAGATAGTCTACAATGGACTATCAAAAGAGTCTGACCTTGCAAGTAACATCCGGTTTGTCGGGTATATCAACTTTACAATTCTCATTATGCTAAAATGAGATAAGATATTCCTTTATTGATCCCCTTGGGGAAATGCAAGTGTCATAGCAGCATGGAGGAAGGGGGGGGGGGGTACATGTATGGGCAGGGTAATAGTAGAAGACATGCATACAGGTAATACCATACACATTTTAGTACAGTAGAAACGTAAAAAAAAAAAAAAAAAAGGCAGTGTAAACACTATAATTAACTCTGAATATACGCATCCAAGCAAGTAGGCAGTGTGATCAAAGGTGGAGTTGAGGGTCTGTATGCCCTATCAGTTGCACTATGCTATGCATAAACATGGCAGCCTGTCCAGGTTATGTGAGGCGTTTGGGGTCAAAAAGGGTAATGTACATAATGTACAGAATGTTATATACATTATACATTATGTTATAGCCATAAGTAATATATGTACGTATTGTATAAGTAATATATTTACATATTGTAATCGTCAAAAGTCCAAAACAACAACCATGACCGAGAGTGAGTGGGAATTGAACCAACAAGCATTGCAGCGCTCATCACCACTAAACCCATCCATCCATTCATCCAGATAGGTTTTATATGCAATATATGTACTTATTTGTAATACGTACAAGTTGTACATTTTCAATACAATATGTAAATATATTACTTGTTATGGCTATAACATACATTATGTACCCCTTTCCCATGGTTGATTAGTACTCTATTTACATATTTGAAGTGGGATCAGGCTGTTTATTAATATTATACATGATGTATTTAAAACGTATTTTGGGAGAGAGGGAGGAAGGGGTGATTTGTTTACTATATGTATGTCTCATTGCTGCCCTCTAGTGGTCAGAAAATAGCCAACTGCAGCTTTAAACAACAGCAGGACTCTTGGAACAGTAATGTTATAATTGTTTGAACAATTAAACAGCTAACCTAAAAAACCCAAATTGTTCAATCCATTCTTTGAAGATGTTGACCGTTTTCTGATAGCGCACGACCTCCCATCCCTGGTATCGACAGCCCATAGTGGCTAATGCCAGGTTTCCTTGAGCCATCAGGCCAGTCGGGTTGGTTGACAAGCGAGGGATGCCTTCGCCAGCCAATCAGTGCCACCTGCTGTGCGGCGGAGGCAGCAAGCCGCCTCTGCAGGCGCGAAGACTCACAAGGAGCGCCCTCCCATCTGTGATGATGAGAGCCATAAAATGACCAAGTCTTGACAAGACTTCAGTTCACGGGTCACAGCGTATGTCAGAGTAATGGCAGAAAGGTTGAGAAGCACACTTAACTAGACGGGCTCCTGCTAGCTGCCTCTCTGAGCTCTGATCTGCACGACGCAGCACACATACAGATTAACTACAAGGGCGCCTGGTTTGCATGGCAAGTTCCGCTGTAATGTCAATCTCAAATCCTCAAAGGATTAGTGTTATTTTCACCTTGGTATCAACAGGCATTTTTCTACCCATCTTGTGTTTTTTTGCACAAAAGCTCTAGCCATGGCATTTAAGCCTTTCTCCGTACCCCAAAACCCCACTGT
>NW_028169167.1:0-47501 GCF_963971535.1 Notolepis coatsorum | reverse complement strand
CACTGTGCCACCGTGCCGCCCAAATACACCGGATAACTGACTTTAAACACTTTTTAACACTACACCACAGAGTCCACAGTACACCATTTATCGATTTATTGCTAAATTATTTGCACTATATCACTATCTCGTTTTTGCGTTTTGTTACGTTTTGTACTTTAGTTTTGTATATTGTATATTTTATATAGTGTTTGTACTTCTCTTTACTGTATGAAGCACAATCTCAGGAGGCTCATACAGAACCAAGCATGTCGACTGTAATGTACATGTAATGTACCTTATATGTGACAAATAAAACAAAACTTGAACCTTGAAACTTGAACTTGGCGTGGCCATCAGTACAGGGACATACTGTACAACCATTCACATGCTGACAGGATCACACACAGGCATACTGTATATACAGATGACACAGCACAATATGTATATTATAAAGCATAATATGACGCAATGTAACCATAGTCAAAATGCACTGAGGGGATTAAAGATTGCATTTGCCAATGAAAATTTGCACTTGAGTTATAGACTATAATTGACCTAGCATGGTGCAGCATACAAGCTATGTAATTTAAAAGATTATTGCACTTGAAATTGGCCCTTTAGGTATTGCATAGAAAAATCGCTGGCTTCGTCACTGGTCTGGCGCTCCTTTGATAAGATAGCTGTGGGCGCTAATCAGAAGCCTAAATATAGCCTGCACTGAACTCACTGAACACTGTTTACAAACCAATGCTACTACTAATAACACAACATGGCTATTCACCAGAGGAACAGAGGGAGGGAGGGAGGGAGGGAGGGAGGGAGGGAGGGAGGGAGGGAGGGAGGGAGGGAGGGAGGAGGGAGGGAGGGAGCAGTGTGGAGAGATGGGTACAAGACCTCATAGCACGGTGTGGAGATGGTTATATAACTTCATAGCACGGTGTGGAGATGGTTATACAACTTCATAGCGCGGTGTGGAGATGGTTATATAACTTCATAGCACGGTGTGGAGATGGTTATACAACTTCATAGCGCGGTGTGGAGATGGTTATATAACTTCATAGCACGGTGTGGAGATGGTTATACAACTTCATAGCGCGGTGTGGAGATGGTTATATAACTTCATAGCGCGGTGTCGAGATGGTTATATAACTTCATAGCACGGTGTGGAGATGGTTACAAGACCTCATAGCGTGGTGTGGAGATGGTCATATAACTTCATGGCACCTTGTGGAGATGGTTACTGATACACGAGTCGATTTGGGTGAAGGTCCAATGAGATAATTTGACAATTTATACGTGATTATTTCACAATTAGTTGACCCGACGTGATGGAATATCTCACGTTACACACAGCGCAGTGTGGAGATGTTTATACGACCTCAACCATTATGCTTGTGATGAAACAGTAACACTGCGCATCAACCCTGACATTTGGTCAAATGGAGAAACAGGGCAGTGAGTGAGAGGCCTCTCCCTCTCCCTCTCACCAAATAGGCGACTGAAATGCTTTAGCTAGCTAACCTCTACATGGAACAGAATGTCAGTCAAAAAATGTAATGGTGTTTTTACCGAATGTAAGGTTTTTCTACCAGGGGATTTCCTACCGTGGTCTTGAGATGGTTAGCTGTGGGTAAATAGTAAATAAAATGGTAAATGGTGCATTTATATATATATCTATTTCATCCAAAGCGCTTTACAATTTGTTCCTCACATTTTTACCCGTTCACTCACACATTCACACACCGACGGCGGAGGCGACCATGGGTTAGGGTTAGGGTTAGGGTTAGGGTTAGGGTTAGGGTTAGGGTTGCAAGGTGCCAACCTGCTCATCGGGGTGAAAGAATAGCACTTGTATATATAATAGCAGTCAAAGACCTTTCAGAACAGTTTGTTTATGGAAATAAACATCACCATCAAGGAAAGGTATCATGTTTCCAGTGCGTCTTTAATTCTTCTGAGACGAATGTATCACCGGGGAGGGAGAGAGGGTATCAGTCAGTACGATGAGAAAGAGATAAACACAACGCAGAAACTTCACGGACCCACAGGTGACAAGGTGATTACTGGCTGAGTGAGGACCCTAAAATCCAACAGGGGGCAGTTAGGGGGTTAAGTGTCTTGCTCAAGGACACTTCGACACGCCGCCCGGTGAGGAGCGGGAATCTAACCCGGGAACCTCGGGATTACCAGACGACCGCTCTACCTCCCGAGCTGCTGTCGCCCCTGTTACTGACATTGCCGGTGACAGAGTTGCCTGACGTCTGTAAATGGTACATTACACAGACTTTGTACTCAGTTTTGTGTCCAATTTGCATTCCGTTTCGAATGGAAACCACCTGCAGCAGTATCTCAGCGGGAGCTGCATCCTTCCAGGGACGCTTAGTGTGCAGCAGGCTGTCCCTGATGTCACTGTGCTATTCAGCCATCTTTCCAAGGCTTAAAGCTACACTCAAGAAGCTCCTTTTTTTCTTTTCTTTTTTACACAGGTGTAGTACTAAGGTTACCTCTGCCTACCAAGCAAAGTCAAACCAAAAGCATTTTTAAAAGAAATTGGTTATGATCATTTGTTTTCTTTTATGTTGTGTTTGTAATTTCCAAATAAAAATCAAATCAAGTCACTCGCACAGTGGTGGAAGAAGTACACAGTTCCTTTACTTAAGTACCCAGATAGACGAGTACTCTGGTAAAAGTCCTCCATTCAAATTCTACTTAAGTAAAAGTAGAGATGTATTTTGCTATTGAATGTATAGCATGTAAAAGGACACATTCTACACAACGTTTGTTCCGCTCTCCATCTCTCTCTCTCTCTCTCTCTCTCTCTCTCTCTCTCTCTCTCTCTCTCTCTCTCTCTCTCTCTCTCTCTCTCTCTCTCTCTCTCTGCCTGATGACATCCTCCCTGACACTTTCTCTCTTTCTCTTTCTGTCACTGTCTCCCTCTCTCTCTCTCTCTCTCTCTCTCTCTCTCTCTCTCTCTCTCTCTCTCTCTCTCTCTCTCTCTCCCCCCCCCTCCCCCTCCTCTCTCTCTCTCCCCCCCCCCCCCCCTCTCTCTCTCTCTCACACACACACGCACATGCACACGCTTGCATACATGCATGCGTGCTGTAATGCGTTTTAGCATATCTTAAACAGACTGTGTTTTGTTCAAACACAGCCTGTCCTGCTTTTTGACTTGTCCAACCCACATTGATATGATGAGGGAGCTCGGCCTAAGACAAGCCCATTATACTATGTTAAATAGCCTTGTATTAAATCAAACACAAGGCTGAAACCAGAGTCTGTCTGGAGATATTTAATTGTTTGGAATGAGGACCATGTAAATGCAAACCAATTTAAATGTCATGGAATAAGCACACAATGTAATGATGGAGTCAAAAGAGGCCTTATTATTTTTGACCACATAATGTGATGACAATTTAGACTCAAGCATTACATAATGTGCTTATTCCACAAAATGGGTTTTAGTCTCATTACAAACAATCATACTGTCTTCTACTATCATGCACTCTTCCTACTATACTAATATGTCTTTACTTATTATGCACTCAACACTGCAACACAAGTTTCAGCACTGTTTGATGAACATTGTTACTCAGCTGTAAGAGTTGCACCCTTCCTGCTGACTACAGAACATGTTAGTCGATTTGGATAAAAGTGTCAGCGAAATGACTAAATGTAAATGTCAATGTAAATCAAATGTCTTACTGATATGACCTTTATGTGGTGGACGGGTGCTTCCGCAATGCCATCTACACGCATTGTGTCAAGCGCTGCCGGTGCGATGTCAGTACGTGTCAATAAAGACAAAACACAACCGCTGGAGTAGAGGTAGAGGCCGTAGTGGTACAAGAAAACACAACAATAATCCATGTTTTTCACAGGAGTGGTTGTGTGATGTCTGCTTTCATTAGAGTTGACCATTTCTAGAAGGCAGTGGGGTGTCAACCTTAACAACTGCTCCATCTTGACCTCCTGTGTCGAGAGCGTTTACTCTGCAAGCAAGCAAGGTGGAGAGCCAGACTGAAAAGCTTTTTTTTTGTCAACGGAGCTTGTGTTGCAACCAGGCCTGGAAATTACACAATTTTAAGGGCAAGGCCATTTGGCCTTCTGTGTCACAACTTTTTTTAGGGCACAAAGGCCACACGCCAGGGCACAAAGGCCATTTAATAACATAAGTGGATTTGAAACCTACGAATAAACATCTTAACTTCACAATACAAAAAAAACACATTACACAAAATACAAATGTTTTTCACTTTTTAATATTAAATTGAAATATATCACAAATAAAATTTGTTTGGCCTACCTTTATACATTAATTTAGGCTTGGTTGTGTGCCTTTTTTAAAATATTTTATTTAATACATTTAGTTATTAATGGATAGATTAAAAACAAACAACAATGGACAATTAAAGCGCTATTTTCCTCAAACCACGGCCGTTGTGGTTGTCATATAATTGCCACCCTGGTTGCAACAGTGAGCAACATAAGATGAAAAATAACGACTGCTCTACCTCCCAAGCCACTGTCGCCCCTAACTCCTGGTGATCAGGAGTTAGAGCAGTTTTCTGGTGATCAGAGTGGCTACATGAGTAGAGCTCCGGACTCATGATTGGAAGATCACCGATCAAGGCTTCTGTCGGAAAGTGCTGTTGTTGTCCAGCAGGGGGCACTATGGGGCGACAGTGGCTCGGGAGGTAGAGCAGTCGTCTGGCAATCCGGAGGTTCCCGGTTCGATTCCCGCTCCTCCCGGGCAGCGTGTCGATGTGTCCTTGAGCAAAACACTTAACCCCTAATTGCTCCCGATGAGCAGGTTGGCACCTTGCATGGTTGCCTCCGCCGACGGTGTGTGAATGTGTGAGTGAATGTGTAAGTGAATGGGTAAAACATTTGAGTAACAAATTGTAAAGCTCTTTGGATAAAAGCGCTATATATAAAAAAGCAGCCATTTACCATTTACTATGTCCTCTGGACTTGTCAGTAACAATGCCCCTGCTACGGTGATAGGGACACCGTACAGCTGCGAGTGCCGTCCTTTGGATTAGGCGCTAAACCGAGGTTGGGACTGAATTCGGTTGTTAAAGGGAGATGAAGCATAGCGATA
Organism: Notolepis coatsorum; assembly: GCF_963971535.1. Taxonomy (NCBI): domain Eukaryota; kingdom Metazoa; phylum Chordata; class Actinopteri; order Aulopiformes; family Paralepididae; genus Notolepis; species Notolepis coatsorum. Next base: position 42,418 of record NW_028169167.1, on the reverse strand, counting down.
TAAACATAGTCATAGCATCAAATTAGTATTTAGATAAACCACAGAAAAAATCACGTTATAAAAATAAGGCGTTTCTAAGAAAAAACGATTTGTTATGTCCATTTATGTAGCATTTATCAACATGTGTGCCGCCATTTTGTTGCTGACGTCACGGTGATGGTTTGGTCTGGCTCCTGGCTTACACTGCTGGTTAGCTGCCTAGTAAACATGGAGTGTCTTGAAGGTCAGTCAGTAAATGCAATGTTACCTACCAAACAACGAGGCCATGTGGTTATTTTTATATTGCTCCCGGCTGTTCAAACTAATTTTACTGCGTGACAGAGAGAGGAAATTTGGTTCATTTCCACAAACTACCAGTGAAAAAAACAGTGTTGTTGGTGTAGCCGGTTTAACGCTGAACCTGCCACTACTTCGACCATGCCTTGAGTGGGAGTCGAACCCCGCATCGCAAACCGCTGCGCCAAGAAAGGAATTCCCTTGTAAGCGCTCAGTTTGGATGCCTCTGGGGAGTGAGTTTTACTTCTATGTGCCGTAGTCACACTATCGCGGCACATATCCGTTACATTCACCCCCCCTAAACTCACACCACCCAAGGCATCCGGGTCACGGCACCACTGTAGCCGGTTCAACGCTGAACCTGCCACTACTTCGACCATGCCTTGAGTGGGAGTCGAGCCCCGGGCGTCCGCACCGGGGCCAGCATCGCAAACCGCTGCGCCATGAAAGGAATTCCCTTCTAAGCGCTCAGTTTGGATGCCTCTGGGGAGTGAGTTTTACTTCTATGTGCCGTAGTCACACTATCGCGGCACATATCCGTTACATTCACCCCCCCTAAACTCACACCACCCAAGGCATCCGGGTCACGGCACCACTGTAGCCGGTTCAACGCTGAACCTGCCACTACTTCGACCATGCCTTGAGTGGGAGTCGAGCCCCGGGCGTCCGCACCGGGGCCAGCATCGCAAACCGCTGCGCCATGAAAGGAATTCCCTTCTAAGCGCTCAGTTTGGATGCCTCTGGGGAGTGAGTTTTACTTCTATGTGCCGTAGTCACACTATCGCGGCACATATCCGTTACATTGGCACGTTGGCTGGCTGCACCATCTAAAATGGCGCCGCCCATGGCAAAAACAGGGAAATTACATTTGAGTTTTCAGACAAATAAGCAGGATTTCACATTTGATTATAGGAACCTGTCTTACCCAAGGTACACAACAAACAAACTAGGCTCATATTGTTCAATGCTTCATCTCCCCTTTAAAGAACCCAGGACACCTATCGTAAAGAGTAAGGGGTTCCTCGATGTTCCTGGCCAAATTCCCAATCAGGTCTCTGACATCAAGGCCACCTAATCAACCCTTCCCCTTAATTGCCGGATATTAATCCCTGTCTCCTGAGCCGTTCAGCCATTGTGTGTAGTTAGGGTGACCAGGTGTCCCCCTTTTGGTTGTACTGTCCCACCATTTGACCAAATGTCCCGCGTCCCTCATATTGAGAGGATGTCCCTCTTTTCGAAGCCAAAAAAAACATGCTTCTAAAAGCCCCTCCCTACAGACAGTAAACGTAGCAACCCGCCTCTTGTCCACACACATTGCTCTGATTGGTTATAGTACTTTAGCGTGCTGCTTGCCTGCTTGTGACGTGACTGAGACTGAGTCGTGACGCTACCTCATATTGCAAATATGATGGGTCAAAAAAAACACAACAACATTACAAGCAAACTAGTTCAAGATGGAAAGCAGTAAAAAGAAACGGACCTGCAGTTACAACCAAGACTGGCAAACGACACATGACTGGGTGAGGCAGATGGCAGGCAATCTGCAGCAGGCTTTCTGTGTTTTGTGTCATAGTTCGTTTTCAATTGCGCATGGAGGAGAATACAACTTGAAGCGCCACAGTGGACGTGAGTCTCACTTGAAAGTGGCTCACCAAAAAGAAACATCCAGATCTATGGATATGTTTCTTTTTAAACCAAACAATGATAGCCAGACGGACAAGGTCACTGCAGCTGAGATAACAAGTGTCTATCACACAGTACAACACTCCCATTCATACAGGTCAGCCGACTGTGGTAACCTTTAACCTTTGATTTAAATCTATTCGGTGAAGACCATGGCAGTTATTCTAATATAGAAACACAATTTATTTGTATTATTATTTTTGTATTATACTACACTGTTTTCCCTAGTTCTGTGTTAACAGGGAATATCAAACAGAAGACATTCCTGTCAAGTGATGACGTTTGAATATTTAAAACAGATGTTAGGTGGTATTTAATTTGTATTTATTTTGATTTAACCTTTAACCTTTGATTTAAATCTATTCAGTGAAGACCATGGCAGTTATTCTAATAAAGTTTTTTACATTATCTATCTGTCCCACTTTGTCCCACTTTGTCCCACCAAAATCGTACTGTTGTCCCACTTTGTCCCACCAAAATCTTACTGTTGTCCCACTTTTGGACTTTTTGCATCTGGTCACCCTATGTGTAGTGTGATGTGTGCCGGGTGCCAGTGTATGGTAGCCATTGAGCCTGCGTAGCCCAATGTTGGGTGCTACCAGTGGTGGTGAAGGAGGCCATTTCCTACCATACGTTGCAAAGCACTTTGAGTCTGAGAAAAGCGCTATATAAATGTAATTAATTATTATTATTAATTATGTAAGGGATAATGTATAGCTACGAGGTCATTGTCGCAAAATAATTGACAGACACGGAGTTTAAAATACCGAGGCGCCGCGCCGAATTGTTTTAAACGTCAGTGAAGGTCAATTATTTTGCGACAATGACCGAGTATAGGCTATACATTATCCCGCTTATTACATGGCTAACTTACTAACAATATATAATTAATTTTACACCATCGACAAGACGAGATCAAATGCAGACGCAGTTCTGTTCTGTCGCTCCCGCTGTCATCGCCGGCAGCTTCGCCAGCAGCCAGCAGTCTGTGGTCTGATTGCACTGATGTCAGTGGGCTTGATTGGTCCAGCTGCGCACAACGGTCATTATTACTCGGCAGAGGTCCGTTATCGAGTAATAACGGACCTCTGACGAGCGCTATTGACCAATCACAAGCGAGCATTTCGGCGAATGTTAAAACGCCATGTAATAACAGGAGTTAGAGCAGTCTTCTGGAGTTAGAGCTACACATTGAACTACTACCCGAGGCATGTAGCACTTCTACTAAGTGGTCAGGAGTTAGAGCGGTCTCTTCTCCTAAGTGGTCAGGAGTTAGAGCAGTCTCTTCTCCTAAGTGGTCAGGAGTTAGAGCGGTCTCTTCTCCTAAGTGGTCAGGAGGAGTTAGAGCGGTCTCTTCTCCTAAGTGGTCAGGAGTTAGAGCAGTCTCTTCTCCTAAGTGGTCAGGAGTTAGAGCGGTCTCTTCTCCTAAGTGGTCAGGAGTTAGAGCGGTCTCTCCTCCTAAGTGGTCAGGAGTTAGAGCGGTCTCTCCTCCTAAGTGGTCAGGAGTTAGAGCGGTCTCTTCTCCTAAGTGGTCAGGAGGAGTTAGAGCGGTCTCTTCTCCTAAGTGGTCAGGAGTTAGAGTGGTCTCTTCTCCTAAGTGGTCAGGAGTTAGAGCGGTCTCTCCTCCTAAGTGGTCAGGAGTTAGAGCGGTCTCTCCTCCTAAGTGGTCAGGAGTTAGAGCGGTCTCTTCTCCTAAGTGGTCAGGAGGAGTTAGAGCGGTCTCTTCTCCTAAGTGGTCAGGAGGAGTTAGAGCGGTCTCTTCTCCTAAGTGGTCAGGAGTTAGAGCGGTCTCTCCTCCTAAGTGGTCAGGAGTTAGAGCGGTCTCTTCTCCTAAGTGGTCAGGAGTTAGAGCGGTCTCTTCTCTTAAGTGGTCAGGAGTTAGAGCGGTCTCTCCTCCTAAGTGGTCAGGAGTTAGAGCGGTCTCTTCTCCTAAGTGGTCAGGAGGAGTTAGAGCGGTCTCTCCTCCTAAGTGGTCAGGAGTTAGAGCGGTCTCTTCTCCTAGGTGGTCAGGAGTTAGAGCGGTCTCTTCTCCTAAGTGGTCAGGAGTTAGAGCGGTCTCTTCTCCTAAGTGGTCAGGAGGAGTTAGAGCGGTCTCTCCTCCTAAGTGGTCAGGAGTTAGAGCGGTCTCTCCTCCTAAGTGGTCAGGAGTTAGAGCGGTCTCTTCTCCTAAGTGGTCAGGAGTTAGAGTGGTCTCTTCTCCTAAGTGGTCAGGAGTTAGAGTGGTCTCTTCTCCTAAGTGGTCAGGAGTTAGAGCGGTCTCTCCTCCTAAGTGGTCAGGAGTTAGAGCGGTCTCTTCTCCTAAGTGGTCAGGAGTTAGAGTGGTCTCTCTCCTAAGTGGTCAGGAGTTAGAGCGGTCTCTTCTCCTAAGTGGTCAGGAGTTAGAGCGGTCTCTTCTCCTAAGTGGTCAGGACGAGTCAGATGCAGAGATAATAATGAAGTACTAATTATTATAATTAACAATATTACATTAACATTGTGCTTTATTTGTATAGTGTGTATGCCAAGAAAACTAAATAATCCAAGCACACGTTGTTTAATATTTAATAGTTGGCAGCTGATGGCTAGTATGTTATGGCCCCTCTCTCAACACATTAATAATCATATCTAACGAATTCAGATACTCCACTAAACGCTTTGGCCTACGGTACACAGGATCTTCCCACTGCCTCAGACATCATTCAATACTGCGCCCAAGGCATGGTTAGCTTACACTTGGTAAGGTTTGTGTGTGTGTGTGTGTTTGTGTGTGTGTGTGTGTGTGTGTGTGTGTGTGTGTGTGTGTGTGTGTGTGTGTGTGTGTGTGTGTGTGTGTGTGTGTGTGTGTGTGTGTGTGTGTGTGTGTGTAGTGTGTGTGTGTGTGTGTGTGTGTGTGTGTGTGTGTGTGTGTGTGTGTGTGTGTGTGTGTGTGTGTGTGTGTGTGCGTGCGTGCGTGCTTGCGTGCATGCTTGCGTGCGTGCGTGCGTGAGCGTGTGCAATACAGAGTTGGAGTGAGAGCGAGAGAGAAAGGGGAAAGGGAGAGAGAGTGAGAGAAAAAGAGAGAAATAGCAGGAGCTGACTGATCTCAAGCGGCAAATTAGGGCGTCTCTGAAATCGATGAGAGGGGAGGCATGCACAGATTTCATTACTTGGCAAACGTGTGTGGCTAAAGGGATGCAAACAGATATTGATCTTTCAGATTGATTGATCTCTTCTTTTCCCCCCCAAAAAAAAGAAAAAATTTACACAGTGAGTTTGTTTTGGGTTTGTTTGCTTTTTCAGCACACTTTCAATTATCAATACCAGCGTCTCCATGACCTTTCTGTTAGAAAAACAAACACTTGTTCTTCAACTCAGGCTGCTGCTGAATGTCACAAATGTCTAAAATGGACCATGGCACCCCCTGGCACAACGACTAAATTGGGACGGGGAGAAAACAGAGAAAAATCGGATAAAGAGAGATACAAAAAATTAAATAAATAGCACATGCATGAGTCTGGTCTCTTTTGAAAGGAAACATTCTGAACGTTCACTCTGAGTGCTAATGTAATAGAGTTACAGAGGTTTGAACACACTGAAATAAAGGTTTTGTCTACTCATGTCTTTGTTTACTTGCCAGATGCCTGTTTTTGAGAGGTAGGAGCTGGAAGACATAACACTTCAATAGCCTGAAGTCTATAGCCTACCGATATTATCCGCCGATATTGGCATAACAATTTGATATCGGAAAATATCGGTAAAGTTTTTTTTTTTTTACATTTATTTAACCTTTATTTACCCAGGCAAGCAAGTAAGAACAAATTATTATTTTATTTATTGTCAAAGTATGCATAATGTTGTGTTAATTACACGACAAGAGATATGTAATGTTAATTACCTGAAATTATTAAGTTTTCGGGGGGGGGGGGGGGGGGGGAAACCCTGCATATATTGGTATCGGTTGATATCGGTATTGGAAATTAAGAGTTGGACAATATCGGTATATCGGTATCGGTAAAAAAGCCAATATCGGGCATCCCTAGCAAATATCCATCCAAAATGGCCAACCTCTCATTAATTTGGAAGGCGAGTGAGATATTCTCCAAAACAACAACTTATCTGTCTTCTTCTGTCCCTTTACCGTAGGAGTCAGCCCTCATGTAAGATACCATTAGCTCCAGAATTTAATTGGCTACAAAAACGGTCAATCATTTTCACCATCAGAGGTGACTGGTCCGTTCAAGGGAAGCCGAAACCGGGTGTGGTCACTTGTCCGAAACCAACGCTCCTTGGTTGTTTGGCCTTGTAACTCGAGATTTGAAGCACGTAATAGGTCGAGTAGGGTGTCAATCGAACGTCGGCCATTCCAACAATGTGTAGGTTGATCATTTTTATTTGGTAGGGGGGTTAAAAACTCTGAACACGTATTTGTGACCAAGCCCAGAGGTAAGAGACTGATGTCTGGAAGTCAGATCGCGAGAAAATGTATTAAATGTTGTTGTTGTTCTTTTTTATTATCACAGTTTGAATGTTTAAGAACATATTTACTCAGCTAACAGTTATAGTATCTCTAAATAGTCAAAACCTTTGTTTAAAAAAGGCAGTTTGTGACACCTAGTACCTGACTGCCAAGGTGTTAAAAATGCAGCCAAACTTTAGATTGGATTTTCTCTGTTTCTCTGAGACTTGGTGTTTAACTACTGTAGATTCAAAGAAGCATATCTTCTTCAAATACAATTTCAATGTATGACACATCATTTGAACGTTTACATTCTGTACTTTCATAATCTGTAAAAAAAAATCTGAAAAATTACTTGTGCTACGAACTGCTGGGCTCGGTCACATTTATTATTTACAGGGACTTTCATTTATTTTGCCACAAACACCGGCGACTAGCACGGTGAAGAGAGCCCACCGGCATGCGGCAGTGGCAGGAGGAGGAGGAGGAGGAGGAGGAGGAGGAGGAGGAGGAGGAGGAGGAGGAGGAGGAGGAGGAGGAGGAGGAGGAGCCGGTCGGGGGGGGGGGGGGGGGGGAGTTGTCGCCTCATCAGACTCAGAACCCCACCAGCAGCAACAAGGACAAGGTGAACATGACATTGAGATGTTTAAAGACCCAGGTAAATGTCCAGCGATTAACAGAGCATTGAGAGACATTCTAACACAGACAGCACTTCAAGTTAAAGGGGTTGATTTCCCGCGACAGTGGGCACAGGACAGGAAATGTTCAGACTTTGGCTTTAATGGAACAAAAGTTTAGCAGCATTGACTAATTGAATCACAGAACACTTGAAAAAGCCATGACTCACGAATAATAGGTTGATGGACGTTAACTTTTCGGAAGAGCTGGCTGCTTTGACCAGCCGTCTGGACACAGAGGCTGATGGGGCGACAGTGGCTCAGGAGGTAGAGCAGTCGTCTCGTAATCCGGAGGTTCCCGGTTCCATTCCCGCTTCTCCCAGGCAGCGTGTAGAAGTGTCCTTGAGCAAGACACGTAACCCCTAATTGCTCCCGATTGGCACCTTGCATGGTCGCCTCCGCCGTCGGTGTGTGAATGTGTGAGTGAATGGGTGAATGTGAGGAACAAATTGGAAAGCGCTTTGGATAAAAGAGATCATATAAATGCAGCCATTTACCATTATGCCAAAACGGGATAGCAAGTGAATTTCCAAATTGTTTTGTGGCACTAACTTCTCAAAACTAAAACAGATATTTTTTTTACTTACCTTCCCTCCACCGGCAAGATTTCCATGGAGTGTGAGGCGTCGGAATATCCGGCGCTCTGAAGACCGGTCTTTACTGCCAAGAAGGCCAGGCTTGTCCGTCTTCAAGATAGGATCTCTCTTGCAGTGTTGTAGTCGAGTCACAAAATATCGAGTCCAAGTCCAGTCTCGAGTCCCCAGTGAGTCCGAGTCCAAGTCCGAGTCACCAAAGAAGAGCCAGAGTCGAGTCCCCATTACCCTAGTCCGAGTCCGAGTCATCAAGGTTGAGTCCAGTCCACTCTGGCAGTCAAAGAGCTGACACACATAAATAAAGGTCTACATTAACCCTGCAAGACCCACAGTATTTATTTTGTGACACAATAGCCAGACAAATGCACTAGCCATCAATGTCTTATGCCAATTGATAAGGGCCTATTACAAAAAAAGAAAAAAAAATACATTGTTGGAAAGTTGAATTTGCTTCTTTTCGATCGTCACCTCATTCAACCTACTGTATTGCGTGATTCCTGACCAGTCACCGCTGATCATCACAATCACAAATGATTGACCATCATTGTAGCCAATGAGCGTCTGCTCCAAAAGCAATCTCAGACGGGCGCTGAAAGTGGGGGAAGGTGACACAAGAAGGCGAAGAACTCCTTGGTTTTGACTCGAGAGGCGAAATTAATGGCAGTGTTCAAACCTCTATTTCATTAGAACTCAAAGTGATTTTTCTTTATTGTGAAAGAACCTTCAGAATGTTACCTTTCAAAAGAGACCAGACTCATGCATGTGCTATAAAGTATAATAAATCACAAATTACTATGGGTATGCAATGGTCAAAATTAATAAATAAACTAGCCCCGCATTTTTGCCCGTTAAGAGGGTAAGTCATGTACGTCACGTTAAGTGTAACACACTGTTGCTGTGCTGTCACTCTGAAAAACTGGGCTGTAAAATTATATTGTTGATTGATTATGGTATAATATGAGGCTACTATTCATTGGAACTGGGTGTTGCCTCAATATGGTTTTTTCCATTGCTGTGCAGGCCTTTATATAGCTCTCTACAATTTGTTCCTCACATTTGACCCATTCACTCACACATTCACACACCGACGGGCGACGGCAGAGGCGATCATGCAAGGTGCCAACCTGCTCATTGGGAGCAGTAGGGGTTAAGTGTCTTGCTCAAGGACACTTCGACACGCTGCCCGGTAGGAGCGGGAATCGAACCGGGAACCTCCGATTACCAGACGACTGCTCTACCTCCCGAGCCACTGTCGCCTCTAAAATACATTACATTGCACAGTAATTATTTGTCCTGTATTTACAGTAGTAAAACAACCATGCACCTTGCAGGGGTGGGAGGCAAATCTTTATTTTAGCTAGAGGAAGGGGGCTGGGTGGCTTGCATGTACATCGCTTCCTCAGTATTTGGCCAAGCTGTAATGGCAGATTTGTCATCCACACACTCAACAAAAGCACGTCTTTTCAAGCACTGATGCTTATTAATTTGAGTATTATTATGTTTAGCATGATACATACAATGAAACATACATATACATACATACATACATATGAAACATTCAAGAACTGTTCTTTGATAGGGAGGGGGGTTATAATCTGAGGGGATAACTCAATTTAAAAGTGCTTAATGTACGCACTACCATGAGAAGACACTGCATCTCGATATGTGGAGTGAAACTGTGGAACAGTCTAAATGTGGTGCTAAAGCAATGTCCAAACATGAGACAATTCAAACTGATGTATAAGGAAATGATGTTCACAAGGTACAGGGATGAGGAAGGGACTTGATATTCACGGGTGTTTACATTTTATTTTATTTCTTTCATGTTTTACGTATATATATATATATATTTTTTGCATATATATATATATTTTTATGTTTTAAAATAGTACACTCATTTGAGTAGTGGAAAAGGGGTAGGATTAAATAAGTGTATACTTCTTCCTACTCCTTTTCGAACATGTAGATTGAGTTGTGTTTTGCTTTTGTTATTGTTTGTTTGTATTCATTGCATGTTCGAAATAAATATTGCAAATCAAATCAAATCAAATAGTCATACCATCATTACTGTGTCATGGCAAATGGTAAATCGCTGCATTTATATAGTGCTTTTAAGCCAAAGCGCTTTACAACTTGTGCCTCACATTCATTCATCAATCCACTCACACATTTACACACCGAACATGCAAGGTGCCAACCGGCTCATCGGGAGGATTTAGGGGGTTTAGTGTCTTGCTCAAGGACACCTCGACACGCTGCCCGGGGAGGAGCTGGAATGGAACCGGGAACCTCCGACCGCTCTACCTCCCAAGCCACTGTCCCTGTTGTGAATTATTATTCAATATAACCATTGCCCTATATGGCTACACAGCCCATTTAAAACACAAACATCCCAGTGTACCTTCACACTAGGGTACTCTCACTTTTTGCACGGTAAACGAGTGCTAGGTGGGTCTCCAGCGCCTGCTGTTTGTGCAGCGGTCCGGATCAATGGGGTTTAGCGGGCGACGCTGCTCCACCAACCTCTTCTTCATCGCTCACTTGATGCCTCCTCGTAGCCAGCCGTCTGATGAATGTGTCCCCGTGACGACGGTCTTAGATGATTAATCGAGGTGGAATATTATGTGTTTTTAAATATCCACTCATTACGGCGTGTCACATTTTATCTGCCCTGCGCTTAATCATATTTCCATATGCATATTAATGCTTGAGCGAGCCGTGCTATACCTGTGCGACTTGCTGCTGCGTGCCGCGCCGTCATGCAGCTCAGAGCTCCGTTCATGTGGTATGTGTTCCACGAGGAGAGAGGGGGGGGGGCTGTTTTTATTATTATTATTATTATTATTATTATTATTATTATTATTATTATTATTATTATTATTATTATTATTATTATTATTATTATTATTATTATTATTATTATTATTATTATTATTATTATTATTATTATTATTATTATTATTATTATTATTATTATTATTATTATTATTATTATTATTATTATTATTATTATTATTATAAAAAAAAAGATTTAACCAGGAAGTCCCATTGTGATACAAGATCTCTTTTGCAAGGGAGACCTGGCCAAGATGACAGCAATAACATTTTCAATATATCAGACAAGTTCAAGTTTCTTTATTAGTTGTCATACAGAAGTACAGAAACTTTTATACAAAATGCTTCTCTCTGTTTCGCTCCAGAGACTGTGCTAGGCAAAAATAGATAATAAAATAAGTATAGCAAGTATAAAAGTATAAAATGGAAGTCAAGTACCTAGACAAAAATGTTCAGTATATAGGCCTACATATATACAATGCTCTATGTAGAGTAGAAGTAACTGAGTTACCATACAATATACTATACAGTGCAAAGCAGAAGTGGGATGAGGTACAATTTAGGTACAATATAATTTACAGTAAGGTGTAATGAGGTATGGGTTGTAGTGCAAATTCTTTACCGATAAATATAAAGTGTGCTTAGGTGTACTAAAGTGGTTAAAGTGGGTGCTGCAGTGAGTTGTATGTTTAAAGTGAGTGTGTGCGTGTGGATGTGTGTGCTGTGAGTGCGTTTGATGGTTGTTAGCAGGGCCGCCTCAGGGGGTGTGCGAGCAGTGCGGTCGCGAGGCCCTTTTTCATCACAGACCTAAAATCTAGTTTTGCTTATATGCTTATATATTTCACATTAGACACGTTTGTAGAATGTGTCTGACTTGTTCCTGGGTCTGCAGACATACTCACTATTGGAGCTCTGGGGCTCTGCAGCAGACATACTATTGGTTTCAACGAAGGGAGTGGTTACATCATGTGTAGTATGCCGGCGTGCGTCAGCTGCGTTTGACTATTTCGCGCGTGCAGCTTTGGAGGTTATGCTTAGTTATGCCAGCCAAGACGAAGAGGTCGGTCATTATCAGTCGGTCGGTCACCAAGGAACGTTGACGAAAGGCCTCTCGCTGGCGGGACAAAAAGAAGCTATGGTGGAGCCTTGTCATGGTGCAGTCGGGATATAGCCATGATGATGTCGGCTAGTAGCTAGCTTAGCTAGCGTTAGCTAACCTAGAGACAGCGCATGCAGCCAAGATGAAGAGGATGGTCGTTTGGCAGATGAACTTCGTCAACTCCACGCGGTTGTCTCCATCCTCTTGGACGTTTGGTGAGTTTTTAACCTATTCTATTAACTCTATTCTATTCCCGCCGTGGATCTCTCTCTCTCTCTCTCTGGAGCCAAACTGGCCGACTAGCTGTTGTAGTACTAGTAGCTAACGGTGTGTGGCCTGGTGTCAGCACCTGTATTGCTTTTCTCACGTTGTACAGTTGTTCAGTGGTAGCCGCATAGCTTGCTTCTGCGTTAGCTAATGGTTAGCGATAGCCGGGTTGAGCTAACTGTTAGCCAGTTAGCTGTTTAGCTACGACGTTAGCTGCCGGCTGCGCTCGGCTGGGAACGTTAGCTTGATGCTATCAGTTAGCCTAGAGTTAGCTGTTAGCTTGTGCTACGACCATTGACATTAGCCGTGAGAATAGCAGGGGGTTCTGGCACTCTGACTACGACATCTCGCTTGTCGCTCGTTTAAATCTCGCACAGGGCCTCGCATTTCTCCCAGGCGGCCCTGGTTGTTAGATAGTGTTATTGTTCGTTGAGCATCCTGTTGGCCTGGGGATAGAAGCTTCTTCTGAGTCTCTCTGTGCTTGCCATGAGACTCCGGTATCGCTTGCCTGACCGCAGCAGTTCAAAGAGGCAGTTGTTTGGGTGGCTCGAGTCTTTGATAATTCTCTTAGCCTTGCCCATGCACCGCTTGTTGTAAATGCCCTGGAGAGTGGGAAGCCCGCCCCCTCCAATTGTGCGCTCGGCTGAGCGGGCCACTCTCTGTAGTCTGCTACGGTCTTGTGCGGTGCTATTCCCAAACCAGGAGGTGATATTGCCAGTCAGGATGCTCTCTATTGTGCATGAGTAGAAGTTCTTAAGGATCTTCTGACTGACTTGGAACTTCCTTAGGCGTCTGAGGAAGTAGAGGCGTTGCCGTGCCTTCTTCACAACACTGTCAATGTGTGAGGTCCATGTCAAGTCCTCGGATATGTGGACTCCGAGGTACTTAAAACTGTTTTCTCTCTCAACCGGTGCCCCGTCGATGCTGAGGGGGATGTAGTCCCTGACCCCGACCTCCTAAAGTCCACAATCATCTCCTTTGTTTTGCTGACGTTCAGGGAGAGGCTGTTCTCTTGACACCATCCCGCTAGAACCTTGACCTCCTCCAGGTAGGCCCTCTCATCGTTTGCAGAGATCAGCCCCACCACTACTGTGTCGTCAGCTAATTTGATGATTGCAGCAATAAAATGTGCGATACATCACACAAGAACATAATAAAAGTGCATGTATACAATATACAATACATCACATGTAAACACAAAAACACAAAACAGAATAGTCTACATAATAGTAAAAGTGTATGACAGTAAAATACAGGGTAATAGAGTAATTTTGCAGTTACAGAAAGCAGCGACATTCTTCTTGTAGGAAGATTTTAAATGTAAGTAAAAAAATTTAAGTTATGTAATATACAGATTAAAATTCGCCTTATAATTCGCATTATAGATGTTTCTAGTGAAGTCAAGTCCAAGGCTGTATTCGCTGTTGAAGAAGGAGTTTTGGTGTCACACCCCTGGATCCAATGTTTCAACATGTGCATGCAGTCACCTGTCAGTGTCCAAGTAGTTGTGATCTGGTTTAACCCTTCCACTGCCACACTACACAGGGTTTAACCTTTCACTACCACGCTACAGAAGGTTAACCCTTTCACTACCTAACCTTATGTAGTGTGGTAGTGAAAGGTTAACCTTCTGTAGTGTGGTAGTGAAAGGTTAACTAGTAGTGTGGCAGTGGAAGGGTTAACCTGCTGTAGTGTGGTAGTGAAAGGCTAACCTTCTGTAGTGTGGTAGTGAAATGGTTAACCTTCTGTAGTGTGGTAGTGAAAGGTTAACCTTCTGTAGTGTGGTAGTGAAAGGTTAACCAGTAGTGTGGCAGTGGAAGGGTTAACCTGCTGTAGTGTGGTAGTGAAAGGCTAACCTTCTGTAGTGTGGTAGTGAAATGGTTAACCTGCTGTAGTGTGGCAGTGAAAGGTTAACCCTTTGTAGTGTGGTAGTGAAAGGTTAGCCTTCTGTAGTGTGGTAGTGAAAGGTTAACCTTCTGTAGTGTGGTAGTGAAATGTTAACCCTTTGTAGTGTGGTAGTGAAAGGTTAACATTCTGTAGTGTGGTAGTGAAAGGTTAACCTTCTGTAGTGTGGCAGTGAAAGGTTAACCCCTTGTAGTGTGGTAGTGAAAGGTTAACCTTCTGTAGTGTGGTAGTGAAAGGTTAACCTTCTATAGTGTGGTAGTGAAAGAGTTAACCTTCTATAGTGTGGCAGTGAAAGGTTAACCTTCTGCAGTGTGGTAGTGAAAGGTTAACCTTCTGTAGTGTGGTTGTGAAAAGTTAACTTTCTGTAGTGTGGCAGTGAAAGGGTTAACCTGCTGTAGTGTGGCAGTGAAAGGGTTAACCTTCTGTGGTGTGGTAGTGAACGTGTTAATATTCTGTAGGGTGGTAGTGAAAGTGTTAATATTCTGTAGTGTGTATAGTGAAAGTGTTAATATTCTGTAGTGTGACAGTGAAAGTGTTAATATTCTGTGGTAGTGAAAGTGTTAACATTCTGTGGTGTGGTAGTGAAAGGGTTAACCTTCTGTAGTGTGGTAGTGAAAGTGTTAATATTCTGTAGTGTGGTAGTGAAAGGTTAACCAGTAGTGTGGCAGTGGAAGGGTTAACCTGCTGTAGTGTGGTAGTGAAAGGCTAACCTTCTGTAGTGTGGTAGTGAAATGGTTAACCTGCTGTAGTGTGGCAGTGAAAGGTTAACCCTTTGTAGTGTGGTAGTGAAAGGTTAGCCTTCTGTAGTGTGGTAGTGAAAGGTTAACCTTCTGTAGTGTGATAGTGAAAGGTTAACCCTTTGTAGTGTGGTAGTGAAAGGTTAACCTTCTGTAGTGTGGTAGTGAAAGGTTAACCCTCTGTAGTGTGGCAGTGAAAGGTTAACCCTTTGTAGTGTGGTAGTGAAAGGTTAGCCTTCTGTAGTGTGGTAGTGAAAGGTTAACCTTCTGTAGTGTGGTAGTGAAATGTTAACCCTTTGTAGTGTGGTAGTGAAAGGTTAACCTTCTGTAGTGTGGTAGTGAAAGGTTAACCTTCTGTAGTGTGGCAGTGAAAGGTTAACCCCTTGTAGTGTGGTAGTGAAAGGTTAACCTTCTGTAGTGTGGTAGTGAAAGGTTAACCTTCTATAGTGTGGTAGTGAAAGAGTTAACCTTCTGTAGTGTGGCAGTGAAAGGTTAACCTTCTGCAGTGTGGTAGTGAAAGGTTAACCTTCTGTAGTGTGGTAGTGAAAAGTTAACCTGCTGTAGTGTGGTAGTGAAAGGCTAACCTTCTGTAGTGTGGTAGTGAAATGGTTAACCTGCTGTAGTGTGGCAGTGAAAGGTTAACCCTTTGTAGTGTGGTAGTGAAAGGTTAGCCTTCTGTAGTGTGGTAGTGAAAGGTTAACCTTCTGTAGTGTGATAGTGAAAGGTTAACCCTTTGTAGTGTGGTAGTGAAAGGTTAACCTTCTGTAGTGTGGTAGTGAAAGGTTAACCTTCTGTAGTGTGGCAGTGAAAGGTTAACCCTTTGTAGTGTGGTAGTGAAAGGTTTGCCTTCTGTAGTGTGGTAGTGAAAGGTTAACCTTCTGTAGTGTGGTAGTGAAATGTTAACCCTTTGTAGTGTGGTAGTGAAAGGTTAACCTTCTGTAGTGTGGTAGTGAAAGGTTAACCTTCTGTAGTGTGGCAGTGAAATGTTAACCCCTTGTAGTGTGGTAGTGAAAGGTTAACCTTCTGTAGTGTGGTAGTGAAAGGTTAACCTTCTATAGTGTGGTAGTGAAAGAGTTAACCTTCTGTAGTGTGGCAGTGAAAGGTTAACCTTCTGCAGTGTGGTAGTGAAAGGTTAACCTTCTGTAGTGTGGTAGTGAAAAGTTAACCTTCTGTAGTGTGGCAGTGAAAGGGTTAACCTGCTGTAGTGTGGCAGTGAAAGGGTTAACCTTATGTGGTGTGGTAGTGAAAGTGTTAATATTCTGTAGTGTGGTAGTGAAAGTGTTAATATTCTGTAGTGTGTATAGTGAAAGTGTTAATATGCTGTAGTGTGACAGTGAAAGTGTTAATATTCTGTGGTAGTGAAAGTGTTAACATTCTGTGGTGTGGTAGTGAAAGGGTTAACCTTCTGTAGTGTGGTAGTGAAAGTGTTAATATTCTGTAGTGTGGTAGTGAAAGTGTTAATATTCTGTAGTGTGGTAGTGAAAGTGTTAATATTCTGTAGTGTGGCAGTGAAAGTGTTAATATTCTGTAGTGTGGTAGTGAAAGTGTTAATATTCTGTAGTGTGGTAGTGAAAGGGTTAATATTCTGTAGTGTGGTAGTGAAAGTGTTAATATTCTGTAGTGTGGTAGTGAAAGTGTTAATATTATGTAGTGTGGTAGTGAAAGTGTTAATATTCTGTAGTGTGGTAGTGAAAGTGTTAATATTCTGTAGTGTGGTAGTGAAAGTGTTAATATTCTGTAGTGTGGTAGTGAACGTGTTAATATTCCGTAGTGTGGCAGTGAAAGTGTTAATATTCTGTAGTGTGGTAGTGAAAGTGTTAATATTATGTAGTGTGGTAGTGAAAGTGTTAATATTCTGTAGTGTGGTAGTGAAAGGTTAACCTTCTGTAGTGTGGTAGTGAAAGGTTAACCAGTAGTGTGGCAGTGGAAGGGTTAACCTGCTGTAGTGTGGTAGTGAAAGGCTAACCTTCTGTAGTGTGGTAGTGAAATGGTTAACCTGCTGTAGTGTGGCAGTGAAAGGTTAACCCTTTGTAGTGTGGTAGTGAAAGGTTAGCCTTCTGTAGTGTGGTAGTGAAAGGTTAACCTTCTGTAGTGTGGTAGTGAAAGGTTAACCTTCTGTAGTGTGGCAGTGAAAGGTTAACCCTTTGTAGTGTGGTAGTGAAAGGTTAGCCTTCTGTAGTGTGGTAGTGAAAGGTTAACCTTCTGTAGTGTGGTAGTGAAATGTTAACCCTTTGTTGTGTGGTAGTGAAAGGTTAACCTTCTGTAGTGTGGTAGTGAAAGGTTAACCTTCTGTAGTGTGGCAGTGAAAGGTTAACCCCTTGTAGTGTGGTAGTGAAAGGTTAACCTTCTGTAGTGTGGTAGTGAAAGGTTAACCTTCTATAGTGTGGTAGTGAAAGAGTTAACCTTCTATAGTGTGACAGTGAAAGGTTAACCTTCTGCAGTGTGGTAGTGAAAGGTTAACCTTCTGTAGTGTGGTTGTGAAAAGTTAACCTTCTGTAGTGTGGCAGTGAAAGGGTTAACCTGCTGTAGTGTGGCAGTGAAAGGGTTAACCTTCTGTGGTGTGGTAGTGAACGTGTTAATATTCTGTAGTGTGGTAGTGAAAGTGTTAATATTCTGTAGTGTGGCAGTGAAAGTGTTAATATTCTGTAGTGTGGCAGTGAAAGTGTTAATATTCTGTAGTGTGGCAGTGAAAGTGTTAATATTCTGTAGTGTGGCAGTGAAAGTGTTAATATTCTGTAGTGTGGAGTGAAAGTGTTCATATTCTGTAGTGTGGCAGTGAAAGTGTTAATATTCTGTAGTGTGGCAGTGAAAGTGTTAATATTCTGTAGTGTGGTAGTGAAAGTGTTAATATTCTGTAGTGTGGCAGTGAAAGTGTTAATATTCTGTAGTGTGGTAGTGAAAGTGTTAATATTCTGTAGTGTGGTAGTGAAAGTGTTAATATTCTGTAGTGTGGTAGTGAAAGTGTTAATATTCTGTAGTGTGGTAGTGAAAGTGTTAATATTCTGTAGTGTGGTAGTGAAAGTGTTAATATTATGTAGTGTGGTAGTGAAAGTGTTAATATTATGTAGTGTGGTAGTGAAAGTGTTAATATTCTGTAGTGTGGTAGTGAAAGTGTTAATATTCTGTAGTGTGGTAGTGAAAGTGTTAATATTCTGTAGTGTGGTAGTGAAAGTGTTAATATTCCGTAGTGTGGTAGTGAAAGTGTTAATATTATGTAGTGTGGTAGTGAAAGTGTTAATATTCTGTAGTGTGGTAGTGAAAGTGTTAATATTCTGTAGTGTGGTAGTGAAAGTGTTAATATTCTGTAGTGTGGTAGTGAACGTGTTAATATTCCGTAGTGTGGCAGTGAAAGTGTTAATATTCTGTAGTGTGGTAGTGAAAGTGTTAATATTATGTAGTGTGGTAGTGAAAGTGTTAATATTCTGTAGTGTGGTAGTGAAAGGTTAACCTTCTGTAGTGTGGTAGTGAAAGGTTAACCAGTAGTGTGGCAGTGGAAGGGTTAACCTGCTGTAGTGTGGTAGTGAAAGGCTAACCTTCTGTAGTGTGGTAGTGAAATGGTTAACCTGCTGTAGTGTGGCAGTGAAAGGTTAACCCTTTGTAGTGTGGTAGTGAAAGGTTAGCCTTCTGTAGTGTGGTAGTGAAAGGTTAACCTTCTGTAGTGTGGTAGTGAAAGGTTAACCTTCTGTAGTGTGGCAGTGAAAGGTTAACCCTTTGTAGTGTGTTAGTGAAAGGTTAGCCTTCTGTAGTGTGGTAGTGAAAGGTTAACCTTCTGTAGTGTGGTAGTGAAATGTTAACCCTTTGTTGTGTGGTAGTGAAAGGTTAACCTTCTGTAGTGTGGTAGTGAAAGGTTAACCTTCTGTAGTGTGGCAGTGAAAGGTTAACCCCTTGTAGTGTGGTAGTGAAAGGTTAACCTTCTGTAGTGTGGTAGTGAAAGGTTAACCTTCTATAGTGTGGTAGTGAAATAGTTAACCTGCTGTAGTGTGGCAGTGAAAGGGTTAACCTTCTGTGGTGTGGTAGTGAACGTGTTAATATTCTGTAGTGTGGTAGTGAAAGTGTTAATATTCTGTAGTGTGGCAGTGAAAGTGTTAATATTCTGTAGTGTGGCAGTGAAAGTGTTAATATTCTGTAGTGTGGCAGTGAAAGTGTTAATATTCTGTAGTGTGGAGTGAAAGTGTTCATATTATGTAGTGTGGCAGTGAAAGTGTTAATATTCTGTAGTGTGGCAGTGAAAGTGTTAATATTCTGTAGTGTGGTAGTGAAAGTGTTAATATTCTGTAGTGTGGCAGTGAAAGTGTTAATATTCTGTAGTGTGGTAGTGAAAGTGTTAATATTCTGTAGTGTGGTAGTGAAAGTGTTAATATTCTGTAGTGTGGTAGTGAAAGTGTTAATATTCTGTAGTGTGGTAGTGAAAGTGTTAATATTCTGTAGTGTGGTAGTGAAAGTGTTAATATTCTGTAGTGTGGTAGTGAAAGTGTTAATATTATGTAGTGTGGTAGTGAAAGTGTTAATATTCTGTAGTGTGGTAGTGAAAGTGTTAATATTCTGTAGTGTGGTAGTGAAAGTGTTAATATTCTGTAGTGTGGTAGTGAAAGTGTTAATATTCCGTAGTGTGGTAGTGAAAGTGTTAATATTATGTAGTGTGGTAGTGAAAGTGTTAATATTCTGTAGTGTGGTAGTGAAAGTGTTAATATTCTGTAGTGTGGTAGTGAAAGTGTTAATATTCTGTAGTGTGGTAGTGAACGTGTTAATATTCCGTAGTGTGGCAGTGAAAGTGTTAATATTCTGTAGTGTGGTAGTGAAAGTGTTAATATTATGTAGTGTGGTAGTGAAAGTGTTAATATTCTGTAGTGTGGTAGTGAAAGGTTAACCTTCTGTAGTGTGGTAGTGAAAGGTTAACCAGTAGTGTGGCAGTGGAAGGGTTAACCTGCTGTAGTGTGGTAGTGAAAGGCTAACCTTCTGTAGTGTGGTAGTGAAATGGTTAACCTGCTGTAGTGTGGCAGTGAAAGGTTAACCCTTTGTAGTGTGGTAGTGAAAGGTTAGCCTTCTGTAGTGTGGTAGTGAAAGGTTAACCTTCTGTAGTGTGGTAGTGAAAGGTTAACCTTCTGTAGTGTGGCAGTGAAAGGTTAACCCTTTGTAGTGTGGTAGTGAAAGGTTAGCCTTCTGTAGTGTGGTAGTGAAAGGTTAACCTTCTGTAGTGTGGTAGTGAAATGTTAACCCTTTGTTGTGTGGTAGTGAAAGGTTAACCTTCTGTAGTGTGGTAGTGAAAGGTTAACCTTCTGTAGTGTGGCAGTGAAAGGTTAACCCCTTGTAGTGTGGTAGTGAAAGGTTAACCTTCTGTAGTGTGGTAGTGAAAGGTTAACCTTCTATAGTGTGGTAGTGAAATAGTTAACCTTCTATAGTGTGGCAGTGAAAGGTTAACCTTCTGCAGTGTGGCAATGAAAGGTTAACCTTCTGTAGTGTGGTTGTGAAAAGTTAACCTTCTGTAGTGTGGCAGTGAAAGGGTTAACCTGCTGTAGTGTGGCAGTGAAAGGGTTAACCTTCTGTGGTGTGGTAGTGAACGTGTTAATATTCTGTAGTGTGGTAGTGAAAGTGTTAATATTCTGTAGTGTGTATAGTGAAAGTGTTAATATTCTGTAGTGTGACAGTGAAAGTGTTAATATTCTGTGGTAGTGAAAGTGTTAACATTCTGTGGTGTGGTAGTGAAAGGGTTAACCTTCTGTAGTGTGGCAGTGAAAGTGTTAATATTCTGTAGTGTGGCAGTGAAAGTGTTAATATTCTGTAGTGTGGAGTGAAAGTGTTCATATTCTGTAGTGTGGCAGTGAAAGTGTTAATATTCTGTAGTGTGGCAGTGAAAGTGTTAATATTCTGTAGTGTGGTAGTGAAAGTGTTAATATTCTGTAGTGTGGCAGTGAAAGTGTTAATATTCTGTAGTGTGGTAGTGAAAGTGTTAATATTCTGTAGTGTGGTAGTGAAAGTGTTAATATTCTGTAGTGTGGTAGTGAAAGTGTTAATATTCTGTAGTGTGGTAGTGAAAGTGTTAATATTCTGTAGTGTGGTAGTGAAAGTGTTAATATTATGTAGTGTGGTAGTGAAAGTGTTAATATTATGTAGTGTGGTAGTGAAAGTGTTAATATTCTGTAGTGTGGTAGTGAAAGTGTTAATATTCTGTAGTGTGGTAGTGAAAGTGTTAATATTCTGTAGTGTGGTAGTGAAAGTGTTAATATTCCGTAGTGTGGTAGTGAAAGTGTTAATATTATGTAGTGTGGTAGTGAAAGTGTTAATATTCTGTAGTGTGGTAGTGAAAGTGTTAATATTCTGTAGTGTGGTAGTGAAAGTGTTAATATTCTGTAGTGTGGTAGTGAACGTGTTAATATTCCGTAGTGTGGCAGTGAAAGTGTTAATATTCTGTAGTGTGGTAGTGAAAGTGTTAATATTATGTAGTGTGGTAGTGAAAGTGTTAATATTCTGTAGTGTGGTAGTGAAAGGTTAACCTTCTGTAGTGTGGTAGTGAAAGGTTAACCAGTAGTGTGGCAGTGGAAGGGTTAACCTGCTGTAGTGTGGTAGTGAAAGGCTAACCTTCTGTAGTGTGGTAGTGAAATGGTTAACCTGCTGTAGTGTGGCAGTGAAAGGTTAACCCTTTGTAGTGTGGTAGTGAAAGGTTAGCCTTCTGTAGTGTGGTAGTGAAAGGTTAACCTTCTGTAGTGTGGTAGTGAAAGGTTAACCTTCTGTAGTGTGGCAGTGAAAGGTTAACCCTTTGTAGTGTGTTAGTGAAAGGTTAGCCTTCTGTAGTGTGGTAGTGAAAGGTTAACCTTCTGTAGTGTGGTAGTGAAATGTTAACCCTTTGTTGTGTGGTAGTGAAAGGTTAACCTTCTGTAGTGTGGTAGTGAAAGGTTAACCTTCTGTAGTGTGGCAGTGAAAGGTTAACCCCTTGTAGTGTGGTAGTGAAAGGTTAACCTTCTGTAGTGTGGTAGTGAAAGGTTAACCTTCTATAGTGTGGTAGTGAAATAGTTAACCTGCTGTAGTGTGGCAGTGAAAGGGTTAACCTTCTGTGGTGTGGTAGTGAACGTGTTAATATTCTGTAGTGTGGTAGTGAAAGTGTTAATATTCTGTAGTGTGGCAGTGAAAGTGTTAATATTCTGTAGTGTGGCAGTGAAAGTGTTAATATTCTGTAGTGTGGCAGTGAAAGTGTTAATATTCTGTAGTGTGGAGTGAAAGTGTTCATATTATGTAGTGTGGCAGTGAAAGTGTTAATATTCTGTAGTGTGGCAGTGAAAGTGTTAATATTCTGTAGTGTGGTAGTGAAAGTGTTAATATTCTGTAGTGTGGCAGTGAAAGTGTTAATATTCTGTAGTGTGGTAGTGAAAGTGTTAATATTCTGTAGTGTGGTAGTGAAAGTGTTAATATTCTGTAGTGTGGTAGTGAAAGTGTTAATATTCTGTAGTGTGGTAGTGAAAGTGTTAATATTCTGTAGTGTGGTAGTGAAAGTGTTAATATTCTGTAGTGTGGTAGTGAAAGTGTTAATATTATGTAGTGTGGTAGTGAAAGTGTTAATATTCTGTAGTGTGGTAGTGAAAGTGTTAATATTCTGTAGTGTGGTAGTGAAAGTGTTAATATTCTGTAGTGTGGTAGTGAAAGTGTTAATATTCCGTAGTGTGGTAGTGAAAGTGTTAATATTATGTAGTGTGGTAGTGAAAGTGTTAATATTCTGTAGTGTGGTAGTGAAAGTGTTAATATTCTGTAGTGTGGTAGTGAAAGTGTTAATATTCTGTAGTGTGGTAGTGAACGTGTTAATATTCCGTAGTGTGGCAGTGAAAGTGTTAATATTCTGTAGTGTGGTAGTGAAAGTGTTAATATTATGTAGTGTGGTAGTGAAAGTGTTAATATTCTGTAGTGTGGTAGTGAAAGGTTAACCTTCTGTAGTGTGGTAGTGAAAGGTTAACCAGTAGTGTGGCAGTGGAAGGGTTAACCTGCTGTAGTGTGGTAGTGAAAGGCTAACCTTCTGTAGTGTGGTAGTGAAATGGTTAACCTGCTGTAGTGTGGCAGTGAAAGGTTAACCCTTTGTAGTGTGGTAGTGAAAGGTTAGCCTTCTGTAGTGTGGTAGTGAAAGGTTAACCTTCTGTAGTGTGGTAGTGAAAGGTTAACCTTCTGTAGTGTGGCAGTGAAAGGTTAACCCTTTGTAGTGTGGTAGTGAAAGGTTAGCCTTCTGTAGTGTGGTAGTGAAAGGTTAACCTTCTGTAGTGTGGTAGTGAAATGTTAACCCTTTGTTGTGTGGTAGTGAAAGGTTAACCTTCTGTAGTGTGGTAGTGAAAGGTTAACCTTCTGTAGTGTGGCAGTGAAAGGTTAACCCCTTGTAGTGTGGTAGTGAAAGGTTAACCTTCTGTAGTGTGGTAGTGAAAGGTTAACCTTCTATAGTGTGGTAGTGAAATAGTTAACCTTCTATAGTGTGGCAGTGAAAGGTTAACCTTCTGCAGTGTGGCAATGAAAGGTTAACCTTCTGTAGTGTGGTTGTGAAAAGTTAACCTTCTGTAGTGTGGCAGTGAAAGGGTTAACCTGCTGTAGTGTGGCAGTGAAAGGGTTAACCTTCTGTGGTGTGGTAGTGAACGTGTTAATATTCTGTAGTGTGGTAGTGAAAGTGTTAATATTCTGTAGTGTGTATAGTGAAAGTGTTAATATTCTGTAGTGTGACAGTGAAAGTGTTAATATTCTGTGGTAGTGAAAGTGTTAACATT
This sequence comes from Notolepis coatsorum, assembly GCF_963971535.1. NCBI lineage: Eukaryota > Metazoa > Chordata > Actinopteri > Aulopiformes > Paralepididae > Notolepis > Notolepis coatsorum. The sequence continues at coordinate 19,203 of NW_028169167.1, read as the reverse complement.
CTGTGGTGTGGTAGTGAAAGGGTTAACCTTCTGTAGTGTGGTAGTGAAAGTGTTAATATTCTGTAGTGTGGTAGTGAAAGGTTAACCAGTAGTGTGGCAGTGGAAGGGTTAACCTGCTGTAGTGTGGTAGTGAAAGGCTAACCTTCTGTAGTGTGGTAGTGAAATGGTTAACCTGCTGTAGTGTGGCAGTGAAAGGTTAACCCTTTGTAGTGTGGTAGTGAAAGGTTAGCCTTCTGTAGTGTGGTAGTGAAAGGTTAACCTTCTGTAGTGTGATAGTGAAAGGTTAACCCTTTGTAGTGTGGTAGTGAAAGGTTAACCTTCTGTAGTGTGGTAGTGAAAGGTTAACCCTCTGTAGTGTGGCAGTGAAAGGTTAACCCGTTGTAGTGTGGTAGTGAAAGGTTAGCCTTCTGTAGTGTGGTAGTGAAAGGTTAACCTTCTGTAGTGTGGTAGTGAAATGTTAACCCTTTGTAGTGTGGTAGTGAAAGGTTAACCTTCTGTAGTGTGGTAGTGAAAGGTTAACCTTCTGTAGTGTGGCAGTGAAAGGTTAACCCCTTGTAGTGTGGTAGTGAAAGGTTAACCTTCTGTAGTGTGGTAGTGAAAGGTTAACGTTCTATAGTGTGGTAGTGAAAGAGTTAACCTTCTGTAGTGTGGCAGTGAAAGGTTAACCTTCTGCAGTGTGGTAGTGAAAGGTTAACCTTCTGTAGTGTGGTAGTGAAAAGTTAACCTGCTGTAGTGTGGTAGTGAAAGGCTAACCTTCTGTAGTGTGGTAGTGAAATGGTTAACCTGCTGTAGTGTGGCAGTGAAAGGTTAACCCTTTGTAGTGTGGTAGTGAAAGGTTAGCCTTCTGTAGTGTGGTAGTGAAAGGTTAACCTTCTGTAGTGTGATAGTGAAAGGTTAACCCTTTGTAGTGTGGTAGTGAAAGGTTAACCTTCTGTAGTGTGGTAGTGAAAGGTTAACCTTCTGTAGTGTGGCAGTGAAAGGTTAACCCCTTGTAGTGTGGTAGTGAAAGGTTAACCTTCTGTAGTGTGGTAGTGAAAGGTTAACCTTCTATAGTGTGGTAGTGAAAGAGTTAACCTTCTGTAGTGTGGCAGTGAAAGGTTAACCTTCTGCAGTGTGGTAGTGAAAGGTTAACCTTCTGTAGTGTGGTAGTGAAAAGTTAACCTTCTGTAGTGTGGCAGTGAAAGGGTTAACCTGCTGTAGTGTGGCAGTGAAAGGGTTAACCTTCTGTGGTGTGGTAGTGAAAGTGTTAATATTCTGTAGTGTGGTAGTGAAAGTGTTAATATTCTGTAGTGTGTATAGTGAAAGTGTTAATATTCTGTAGTGTGACAGTGAAAGTGTTAATATTCTGTGGTAGTGAAAGTGTTAACATTCTGTGGTGTGGTAGTGAAAGGGTTAACCTTCTGTAGTGTGGTAGTGAAAGTGTTAATATTCTGTAGTGTGGTAGTGAAAGTGTTAATATTCTGTAGTGTGGTAGTGAAAGTGTTAATATTCTGTAGTGTGGCAGTGAAAGTGTTAATATTCTGTAGTGTGGTAGTGAAAGTGTTAATATTCTGTAGTGTGGTAGTGAAAGGGTTAATATTCTGTAGTGTGGTAGTGAAAGTGTTAATATTCTGTAGTGTGGTAGTGAAAGTGTTAATATTCTGTAGTGTGGTAGTGAAAGTGTTAATATTCTGTAGTGTGGTAGTGAAAGTGTTAATATTCTGTAGTGTGGTAGTGAAAGTGTTAATATTCTGTAGTGTGGCAGTGAAAGTGTTAATATTCTGTAGTGTGGCAGTGAAAGTGTTAATATTATGTAGTGTGGTAGTGAAAGTGTTAATATTCTGTAGTGTGGTAGTGAAAGTGTTAATATTCTGTAGTGTGGCAGTGAAAGTGTTAATATTCTGTAGTGTGGCAGTGAAAGTGTTAATATTCTGTAGTGTGGCAGTGAAAGTGTTAATATTCTGTAGTGTGGCAGTGAAAGTGTTAATATTCTGTAGTGTGGCAGTGAAAGTGTTAATATTCTGTAGTGTGGAGTGAAAGTGTTCATATTCTGTAGTGTGGCAGTGAAAGTGTTAATATTCTGTAGTGTGGCAGTGAACGTGTTAATATTCTGTAGTGTGGTAGTGAAAGTGTTAATATTCTGTAGTGTGGCAGTGAAAGTGTTAATATTCTGTAGTGTGGTAGTGAAAGTGTTAATATTCTGTAGTGTGGTAGTGAAAGTGTTAATATTCTGTAGTGTGGTAGTGAAAGTGTTAATATTCTGTAGTGTGGTAGTGAAAGTGTTAATATTCTGTAGTGTGGTAGTGAAAGTGTTAATATTATGTAGTGTGGTAGTGAAAGTGTTAATATTCTGTAGTGTGGTAGTGAAAGTGTTAATATTCTGTAGTGTGGTAGTGAAAGTGTTAATATTCTGTAGTGTGGTAGTGAAAGTGTTAATATTCCGTAGTGTGGTAGTGAAAGTGTTAATATTCTGCAGTGTGGTAGTGAAAGTGTTAATATTCTGTAGTGTGGCAGTGAAAGTGTTAATATTCTGTAGTGTGGTAGTGAAAGTGTTAATATTCTGTAGTGTGGTAGTGAAAGTGTTAATATTCTGTAGTGTGGCAGTGAAAGTGTTAATATTCTGTAGTGTGGCAGTGAAAGTGTTACTATTCTGTAGTGTGGTAGTGAACGTTTTAATATTCTGTAGTGTGGCAGTGAAAGTGTTAATATTCTGTAGTGTGGTAGTGAAAGTGTTAATATTCTGTAGTGTGGTAGTGAAAGTGTTAATATTCTGTAGTGTGGCAGTGAAAGTGTTAATATTCTGTAGTGTGGTAGTGAACGTTTTAATATTCTGTAGTGTGGTAGTGAAAGTGTTAATATTCTGTAGTGTGGTAGTGAAAGTGTTAATATTCTGTAGTGTGGTAGTGAAAGTGTTAATATTCTGTAGTGTGGTAGTGAAAGTGTTAATATTCTGTAGTGTGGTAGTGAAAGTGTTAATATTCTGTAGTGTGGTAGTGAAAGTGTTAATATTCTGTAGTGTGGTAGTGAAAGTGTTAATATTATGTAGTGTGGTAGTGAAAGTGTTAATATTCTGTAGTGTGGTAGTGAAAGTGTTAATATTCTGTAGTGTGGTAGTGAAAGTGTTAATATTCTGTAGTGTGGTAGTGAAAGTGTTAATATTCTGTAGTGTGGTAGTGAAAGTGTTAATATTCCGTAGTGTGGTAGTGAAAGTGTTAATATTATGTAGTGTGGTAGTGAAAGTGTTAATATTCTGTAGTGTGGTAGTGAAAGTGTTAATATTCTGTAGTGTGGTAGTGAAAGTGTTAATATTCTGTAGTGTGGTAGTGAACGTGTTAATATTCCGTAGTGTGGCAGTGAAAGTGTTAATATTCTGTAGTGTGGTAGTGAAAGTGTTAATATTATGTAGTGTGGTAGTGAAAGTGTTAATATTCTGTAGTGTGGTAGTGAAAGGTTAACCTTCTGTAGTGTGGTAGTGAAAGGTTAACCAGTAGTGTGGCAGTGGAAGGGTTAACCTGCTGTAGTGTGGTAGTGAAAGGCTAACCTTCTGTAGTGTGGTAGTGAAATGGTTAACCTGCTGTAGTGTGGCAGTGAAAGGTTAACCCTTTGTAGTGTGGTAGTGAAAGGTTAGCCTTCTGTAGTGTGGTAGTGAAAGGTTAACCTTCTGTAGTGTGGTAGTGAAAGGTTAACCTTCTGTAGTGTGGCAGTGAAAGGTTAACCCTTTGTAGTGTGGTAGTGAAAGGTTAGCCTTCTGTAGTGTGGTAGTGAAAGGTTAACCTTCTGTAGTGTGGTAGTGAAATGTTAACCCTTTGTTGTGTGGTAGTGAAAGGTTAACCTTCTGTAGTGTGGTAGTGAAAGGTTAACCTTCTGTAGTGTGGCAGTGAAAGGTTAACCCCTTGTAGTGTGGTAGTGAAAGGTTAACCTTCTGTAGTGTGGTAGTGAAAGGTTAACCTTCTATAGTGTGGTAGTGAAATAGTTAACCTTCTATAGTGTGGCAGTGAAAGGTTAACCTTCTGCAGTGTGGCAATGAAAGGTTAACCTTCTGTAGTGTGGTTGTGAAAAGTTAACCTTCTGTAGTGTGGCAGTGAAAGGGTTAACCTGCTGTAGTGTGGCAGTGAAAGGGTTAACCTTCTGTGGTGTGGTAGTGAACGTGTTAATATTCTGTAGTGTGGTAGTGAAAGTGTTAATATTCTGTAGTGTGTATAGTGAAAGTGTTAATATTCTGTAGTGTGACAGTGAAAGTGTTAATATTCTGTGGTAGTGAAAGTGTTAACATTCTGTGGTGTGGTAGTGAAAGGGTTAACCTTCTGTAGTGTGGTAGTGAAAGTGTTAATATTCTGTAGTGTGGTAGTGAAAGGTTAACCAGTAGTGTGGCAGTGGAAGGGTTAACCTGCTGTAGTGTGGTAGTGAAAGGCTAACCTTCTGTAGTGTGGTAGTGAAATGGTTAACCTGCTGTAGTGTGGCAGTGAAAGGTTAACCCTTTGTAGTGTGGTAGTGAAAGGTTAGCCTTCTGTAGTGTGGTAGTGAAAGGTTAACCTTCTGTAGTGTGATAGTGAAAGGTTAACCCTTTGTAGTGTGGTAGTGAAAGGTTAACCTTCTGTAGTGTGGTAGTGAAAGGTTAACCCTCTGTAGTGTGGCAGTGAAAGGTTAACCCGTTGTAGTGTGGTAGTGAAAGGTTAGCCTTCTGTAGTGTGGTAGTGAAAGGTTAACCTTCTGTAGTGTGGTAGTGAAATGTTAACCCTTTGTAGTGTGGTAGTGAAAGGTTAACCTTCTGTAGTGTGGTAGTGAAAGGTTAACCTTCTGTAGTGTGGCAGTGAAAGGTTAACCCCTTGTAGTGTGGTAGTGAAAGGTTAACCTTCTGTAGTGTGGTAGTGAAAGGTTAACGTTCTATAGTGTGGTAGTGAAAGAGTTAACCTTCTGTAGTGTGGCAGTGAAAGGTTAACCTTCTGCAGTGTGGTAGTGAAAGGTTAACCTTCTGTAGTGTGGTAGTGAAAAGTTAACCTGCTGTAGTGTGGTAGTGAAAGGCTAACCTTCTGTAGTGTGGTAGTGAAATGGTTAACCTGCTGTAGTGTGGCAGTGAAAGGTTAACCCTTTGTAGTGTGGTAGTGAAAAGTTAGCCTTCTGTAGTGTGGTAGTGAAAGGTTAACCTTCTGTAGTGTGATAGTGAAAGGTTAACCCTTTGTAGTGTGGTAGTGAAAGGTTAACCTTCTGTAGTGTGGTAGTGAAAGGTTAACCTTCTGTAGTGTGGCAGTGAAAGGTTAACCCCTTGTAGTGTGGTAGTGAAAGGTTAACCTTCTGTAGTGTGGTAGTGAAAGGTTAACCTTCTATAGTGTGGTAGTGAAAGAGTTAACCTTCTGTAGTGTGGCAGTGAAAGGTTAACCTTCTGCAGTGTGGTAGTGAAAGGTTAACCTTCTGTAGTGTGGTAGTGAAAAGTTAACCTTCTGTAGTGTGGCAGTGAAAGGGTTAACCTGCTGTAGTGTGGCAGTGAAAGGGTTAACCTTCTGTGGTGTGGTAGTGAAAGTGTTAATATTCTGTAGTGTGGTAGTGAAAGTGTTAATATTCTGTAGTGTGTATAGTGAAAGTGTTAATATTCTGTAGTGTGACAGTGAAAGTGTTAATATTCTGTGGTAGTGAAAGTGTTAACATTCTGTGGTGTGGTAGTGAAAGGGTTAACCTTCTGTAGTGTGGTAGTGAAAGTGTTAATATTCTGTAGTGTGGTAGTGAAAGTGTTAATATTCTGTAGTGTGGTAGTGAAAGTGTTAATATTCTGTAGTGTGGCAGTGAAAGTGTTAATATTCTGTAGTGTGGTAGTGAAAGTGTTAATATTCTGTAGTGTGGTAGTGAAAGGGTTAATATTCTGTAGTGTAGTAGTGAAAGTGTTAATATTCTGTAGTGTGGTAGTGAAAGTGTTAATATTCTGTAGTGTGGTAGTGAAAGTGTTAATATTCTGTAGTGTGGTAGTGAAAGTGTTAATATTCTGTAGTGTGGTAGTGAAAGTGTTAATAGTCTGTAGTGTGGCAGTGAAAGTGTTAATATTCTGTAGTGTGGCAGTGAAAGTGTTAATATTATGTAGTGTGGTAGTGAAAGTGTTAATATTCTGTAGTGTGGTAGTGACAGTGTTAATATTCTGTAGTGTGGCAGTGAAAGTGTTAATATTCTGTAGTGTGGCAGTGAAAGTGTTAATATTCTGTAGTGTGGCAGTGAAAGTGTTAATATTCTGTAGTGTGGCAGTGAAAGTGTTAATATTCTGTAGTGTGGCAGTGAAAGTGTTAATATTCTGTAGTGTGGAGTGAAAGTGTTCATATTCTGTAGTGTGGCAGTGAAAGTGTTAATATTCTGTAGTGTGGCAGTGAAAGTGTTAATATTCTGTAGTGTGGTAGTGAAAGTGTTAATATTCTGTAGTGTGGCAGTGAAAGTGTTAATATTCTGTAGTGTGGTAGTGAAAGTGTTAATATTCTGTAGTGTGGTAGTGAAAGTGTTAATATTCTGTAGTGTGGTAGTGAAAGTGTTAATATTCTGTAGTGTGGTAGTGAAAGTGTTAATATTCTGTAGTGTGGTAGTGAAAGTGTTAATATTATGTAGTGTGGTAGTGAAAGTGTTAATATTCTGTAGTGTGGTAGTGAAAGTGTTAATATTCTGTAGTGTGGTAGTGAAAGTGTTAATATTCTGTAGTGTGGTAGTGAAAGTGTTAATATTCCGTAGTGTGGTAGTGAAAGTGTTAATATTCTGCAGTGTGGTAGTGAAAGTGTTAATATTCTGTAGTGTGGCAGTGAAAGTGTTAATATTCTGTAGTGTGGTAGTGAAAGTGTTAATATTCTGTAGTGTGGTAGTGAAAGTGTTAATATTCTGTAGTGTGGCAGTGAAAGTGTTAATATTCTGTAGTGTGGCAGTGAAAGTGTTACTATTCTGTAGTGTGGTAGTGAACGTTTTAATATTCTGTAGTGTGGCAGTGAAAGTGTTAATATTCTGTAGTGTGGTAGTGAAAGTGTTAATATTCTGTAGTGTGGTAGTGAAAGTGTTAATATTCTGTAGTGTGGCAGTGAAAGTGTTAATATTCTGTAGTGTGGTAGTGAACGTTTTAATATTCTGTAGTGTGGTAGTGAAAGTGTTAATATTCTGTAGTGTGGTAGTGAAAGTGTTAATATTCTGTAGTGTGGTAGTGAAAGTGTTAATATTCTGTAGTGTGGTAGTGAAAGTGTTAATATTCTGTAGTGTGGCAGTGAAAGTGTTAATATTCTGTAGTGTGGCAGTGAAAGTGTTAATATTCTGTAGTGTGGTAGTGAAAGTGTTAATATTCTGTAGTGTGGTAGTGAAAGTGTTAATATTCTGTAGTGTGGCAGTGAAAGTGTTAATATTCTGTAGTGTGGTAGTGAAAGTGTTAATATTCTGTAGTGTGGCAGTGAAAGTGTTAATATTCTGTAGTGTGTAGGGATGGGTACCGAATTCGGTACTTTTGAGGTACCGAACCGAAACATGTCGGTACTACCGAGTATCGAATCAAGTGAGAAACAAAAAAAAATAAAAAATAAAAAATAAAAAAATATATTTTTTATTAATATTCTTTTCCTTTTTCCTTTTTTTTTTTTATTAATTTTTTTCTTTTCGTGTCAACGTTCACACGCACAATATATGCTTACCTAGGATTTGACTTGATTCAACAACAAAGCAGTCGGAGCAATGACAAGCCGAAAACTGTCGAAATTGTAGTTATTTGAAGTTTGGATTTTTTTTTACGACTGAGGTAGGTAAATTAAATTTCTTGAGACTAAAGTACAGAAAAAAGGTACCGTTGGGTACCGGTATCGATTCACAGGTACCGGTACCGGTACCGGTATCGGTTCAAATGTGAAAGGTACCCATCCCTAGTAGTGTGGCAGTGAAAGTGTTAATATTCTGTAGTGTGGCAGTGAAAGTGTTAATATTCTGTAGTGTGGCAGTGAAAGTGTTAAGCACAAGGCTTCAGGGAGGAAGGAGGAATCACTGACAGTGGCTCAGGAGCAGTGATGCCACAGATTACTTGTAAAAGTAATCCGATTACTGATTACTCCTTTAAAAAGTAATCCAAGTTACTTTACTGAATACTTGATTATCAGAGTAACTTAGTTACTTTGAAAGTAACTAGGTTACGAAGTCGTCGTCGTTCCCCCAACCGTTTTTTTTAAACGCTTTATTGAAAGTGCATAAATTGTTTTTAACTTGTTTCTCTGCACATAACGTAAATTGTTAAACTAGTGCTTCAGCTTCTGTACCATCAAGTATGGTAAAGCAACAGTCTATGATGCTCACAGCATTAGAGCATCCAGCCAGTGGTTTTACAAAACCAGTGTATCACATCTAACAAATGCAGGCTGAACTATTCAATTATATCAACTGTAACTATTAAATTGTTTTTATAAATGTCTCTCTATAAACATACAATCAGTCTCTCTTTAACATGTAAATTAACTGTAAATCTGGCAAATAAGAGCTTTTGCTCTGCCACCATCAAATATACATTAATCAAAAGGGAAAGAAACAATCTCTCTCTTTTGCTGTTTGGCTGGCCTCCGAGTCCTCCTGTACCTAGTCGAAGCGTCGGCTAGTGTTGTGATTCCAGATGCTTTCAATGCAATTGGATGTGCTGTTTTTAGCCGTAGACAGTATTTTGTTTCCTCCGCATATGAACGTGAAGTAGTGACTGAGGCCCCGTTTAGACGAGCGTTTTTGGGATGGAAGTCTGAACAGAAACTCACTTTTAATTTTGCCAAGCGTTTTGGGGTGGAATTCTCCGACGACGGAGCCCTGCTGTCACACGATTGGCGCATATGTCACATGACGTGCTGTGAAGACCCGCCCTACTCTGCCTCTGATTCGCAGACTGTGGATGGGGAATGTGATTGTACCAAAGCAGAGTCACTCACAGACAGAGTGTCCAGTCACGCCGCGGGACACATTCTTGTGTAACCCTTTCACTGCCACACTACGTCACTCCCAAAAGAAAAACAGCTCAAAATGTATTTTTGACTGTCGAAAACTAAATAAAATACTGCATTCCGCCTGCATTATGAATTTATGATGAGATAGTAACAAAATAGTAACGCACAGCCACTTGGACAAGTAACTGCAATCAGATTACTGGCTTTTAAAGATTAACGCGTTAGATTACTATTTTCGGGGGAAAGTAATCAGATTACAATAACGCGTTACTTAGTAACGCGTTACCGGCATCACTGCTCAGGAGGTAGAGCAGTCGTCTGGTAGTCAGAAGATTCCCGGTTCAATTCCCACTTCTCTCGGGCAGCGTGTCGATGTGTCCTTGAGCAAGACACTTAACCCCTAATTTCCCCCGATGAGCAGGTTGGCTCCTTGCATGGTTCCTTGGCTCCTTGCATCGCCTCCGCCGTCGGTGTGTGAATGTGTGAGTGAACGGGTGAATGTGAGGAACACATGTCTAAAGCGCTTTGGATAAAAGCTGCTATATAAAATGCACGATTTACCATTTACTGCCCTTGATTTCTGTCTAATAAAAAAACGAACCGTCCTTTATAAAAAAGAATATGCAGATGCATCTATTAGCATGCAGATGACTACGCTGGTTCTCAATATTTGCGTTCCGCTTCATGTGAGTTGTATAATTCTCATTATTTTTAAACATCATCTAATGCACATTTTGAATTAGTATTCTGACTTAAATGTATGTTCAGTGTTGACTGGCTTTGAATTTTATATTAATGTAATGTATTCTATATTTATTTTTACATGCATTTTTTTTATTCATGTTTGTTGATGTAATTGAATGTATGTTAATGCATTTAATGTGTATCATGTCAGGTGTTATATGGACCGCAGGGACATTAGCTGATCGGCAAGTGCATTTAGTTGGCTTTGTTTGGTGTGTAAAAAAGCACTAAAAGTATTTTCAAGTATATTTTGTAGAAAAAGTAGAAAACAAGATGTTTAGCGCTCAGAAATAAGTATATGTTCCAAACCTTTTGTGTTCTTATTGTGCTTGTAACATGTCTGGCTGTGTGACGTCAACGTGTCAGCATGAATGAATGAATGAATGAATGAATGAATGAATGAATGAATGAATGAATGAATGAATGAATGAATGAATGAATGAATGAATGAATGAATGAATGAACACAATTCTATTTTCATGTCGTGTCCGACGACCCATCCCTTATGGGATTATAAGACCAAAAACAATACTTGAATATAGCATTCACTTCCCAAGGTTTGTATGTAACCACCAGAGGTCAAAAATAAATACATCACATATAGTTATTTTTGTAGGTTTATCCCGAGCTTTCTCTAAATATTCGGCAAGTGCAAATACCCTGTGATAAAAAATCCATTTGAGTCTTTCTGCATCACTCAGCCACATTAACTCAAGGTTTTTACACCCAGGGGCGTAGCTGTCGATTCTGGGCCCCATGACATTTTTTATTTCTAGGCCCCCATGAATGCGAGCGCGCGTAAGGGCGCAAGCAAAAAAATATTTGGCCATTTATTTATTGATGAAAACGCATAATATGGTTTTTACCTATACATTCGGATCAGCAGTTCAGCACCTGCACTGTTGGTGGGTGAGCCTAGTAAAGGATGTCGCATTGCGTTCATCTTCAATGAATGGACCAATGCAATAGTCTACCAAAGCCCCCCCTCTCTCTCTACACACACACACACACACACACACACACACACACAAACACACACACACACACACACACACACACACACATTTCAGAAACAAACATAGTATCAATGAGAGCATCAATAAATACACCTGAGTGATGTCTAGTAAAAAAGAAAAAAAAAAAAATCCCAGAGCGGAGCGGGGCGCATAATGGCCGTTGTCTTTTAGATAATGGAGCACACACACACATATAACTTTTTATCGTTACTAAATATTCTTAATTTTGATTTATGTAGTAGCCTATTTCCTGTGACCATTTAATCTGATGTATGTTAGACAAGGTTTCATTAACCAAGGAGATGTTTACAGTGTTTATATTCTGGAAAAGGTCAGATGCTCCAATTTGGCTGAGAGACGTGTCTTCTATCTCAGCAGTTCTCAACAGGGGTGCCTCAGAGAGCTGCCAGGGGTGCCTTGAGATACAAAAAATATATATATTTTTTTCTTTTTTTTTTATTACAGAAAAGTATCACTAAAGTGCTATCTGTTGCAGCTGCACTGTTTTCCATGAAAATACCATATTTGGATAAGTTTGACCATTTCTCAAAATGTGAAAATCATTATTTAATAAAACACAGAAAAGGATCACCAAGTTACTCTGGATAAAAAAAAACTTTACAGACAACATTGAGACAAAGCTTCCTGACACATCTCCATCCAAACTCATTGAACTCATTGAAATCTCATCTGATACCACCTGGAGAGCTCGTTTCAGAGTGTGGTGCTGAGTACCAAGTATCTCATGATGCAGCAGTTAAGGCGTTGATACCATTCAGCACCACATATCTGTGTGAAGCTGGCTTTTCATCCATGACAGCTCTGAAAACAAAATATAGGGCCAAGTTAAGCCTTGAGGATGACATGCGTGTTGCCTTGTCAAAGATCTCCCCACGTATTGACTGTATTATTAGGCAGCAGCAGCAGACCTTGCATTGAGCTAGAAATGTCCACTGCGTGAACGAGTGCTTATTTTCTGTTTTTATTTATATTTTTTGAAAAATGGTAACTTGGTGATCCTTTTCTGTGAAATGGTCACACTTATCCAAATATCCTATTTTTATGGAGAACAGTGCAGCTGCAACAGATAGCACTTTAGTGATCCTTTTCTGTATTTAAAAAAAATACATGATTTTCAGTTTTTGAGAAATGGTCACACTTATCCAAATATGCTATTTTTTTGGAAAAGAGTGCAGCTGCAACAGATAGCACTTGAGTGATAATTGTCTGTAATTTTATTTAAAGAATTATGTTATTTGATGTACTACTACAAGCAGTGTAATGTCAACAGTACTAAGCCATTTAGACCTGAAACACCTGTTAATAATGCATTATATATCCTGCATATACACACAAATGTGTTTCCCGGTTTCTTAAATAAACATTATTTTGAAAGCAAGCACTTTTGTCATCATTGTAGCAAAAAAGACAGGACCGGAAAAGTGTTTATCGTATGTAGGCGAGCCCTGGAATATTTTATTGAACACAGGGGTGCCTTGGCAGCAGAAAGGTTGAGAACCCCTGTAATTAATCTATCTCACTTGCCCATGCACCTTTTACAGTTCCATAGTTGAATATTTTCATAGCAACTTGTAGTCTAAAAGTTTTACCAAGTATTATTACCAATATAGGTAATAGTCTAAGAATAGTAGCATAGTAAGGTACATAATAGTAAAAAGCCACAGTTATTTACAGTAAAAAAAAAAATTCTTATTATTTCAGATATTGTTTAAAGAGGTGCGTTTTTAGTCAATGGCAGAGAATTGGATCTTTTAACAAAAACATTTAGTTGAAAAGTAACAAAAAGTTGTCCTAGAAAAACACTGATGTTATACACGATTATAATTTTTTAGATCCAGTATGTGTTTTCTTTCTAAACAAAGACTGTCTTTCATGAATACGTGTACACGCCCTGAGGGACATTGGTCTTTCAAACCGCTATCCTCACTGAGTCCAAGTTAGAGGAGCTTGAAAATAATGTGAACTAGTATTTTTGTAATTATTTATTTATCTTTTTCTGTAGTGGATAGGTATATTATTTTTGATATTGCTAGATAACTTATTACATATTAATATGATATTGTAAGGAAGGGGAAGGACCAGATAAGCTTTGCTTCTTTCTGTCCCTTCTCGAACAAAACCATTTGTCTTGAGCTATGTTGACAATTGCTTCCATGTCTAGGAAGATATATTTTATTTTAGTTGTATTTGTATTTTTTTTTTTTTTTTTTTTTTAGTTTTATTTAGTTTTTGTTATTTCAAGTTTGTGTGTTTATGGTTGTTCGAGATAAATAAAGATCAAATCAAATCAAATCAAGTCCATAATAGACTGCAAGCCTGGGCTGTTAAGCCCCAGCTGATACAGAGACGGCAGTGAAAGGGTTTCTAGACTGGAGGCGTCTTCTGGATGCAAGCACAGTGTACGTCGCTGCCGAGATTTCCTTTCCCCCCCCCAGAGTTTGGAGAGAACGCAGGGAAGTGATTGATAGTGACATAGGAGGAGTGGGATGAGGGGAGAGGATAATGGTTGGTCGGGGTTGGGGTGATGGTGATGGTGGGGGGGGGGGGGGGGGGGGGGGGGGGGGGGCGCGAGTGCTTACAGTATTTAGTCTGGGTTGGAGAACTCCAAAGGAGAAATACTTTTCTCTGTGGGATGTCAATCCCATTTCTCTGCATCTCCTGCAGAGCCCAGGTCAATTATATCTCTATTACAGCAAAATGCACATCCCCCCCTTCCCCCCTCCCGCATGTATAGGACGAGCAGACTGGGAACGGGGGGGGGGGGGGGGGGGGTCAGAGAAGCATCATCTCTGGCTTCTGAGATGAATGTAGCCACTCGGTAGAGAAGAGAGTTCACGGTCATAAACAAAGGCAGGATTTCAATAATCGAATCCCTCTCCCCTGCCTCACCTTAAACCATATGAGCGAGGATTCGACCTGACACTTTGATGCATCAGCACCTTCTCTCGTGCGGGGGGGGGGGGGGGGGGGGGTCGCACCCTGCGGCACAGGAGCGATGCCAGGGCTCTGCCGCTAAAGCCCCGCTCAGTGATCCAAAACGTATACACAAACGGTACCGACGACAAGTAACACATGTTTTTATTTTCTCCGTCGATTGACTCCGCTTTCATCCGCTGTGTTTTTCAGACTGGGAAGGTTTCCTTTTTTTGTTTGTTCGTTTTATGCCACGATATGATTCCATTCCGTTCCAACGTCCATGAGATCCATGCCGCTTATTTTCCATCTACAGAATGGAAACTCTGGAAGTATGTAAATACAGCCTGCCGCCCCCCGCCCCCCCCCCCTTCACCCACATAGGCTATACTGTAGATATGGTAAAAACTAAAAAAAACTCTGCATTGTGGCTTTCAGAGCTTTGAGACGGGTGTTTTATTTGTCCTTCATTGCGGCGTCTGGGGGTTGGATCTGCCTACTTCAACCATTGAAATATTCAGGTGGGAAAACAATATGAGGTTTATCTCTAAAAACCATACTTTTGAAACCATACCCCTCTCTACCTCTCCTCCCTTCTGCACGTCTCTCCACTTCTGATTACAACCTAAGGTCCAGCAACTTCCATCAAACTCACCGGCCCCAAAAGCATGCACGGTTTCTGGCCGCAACGCCTTCCGATGTGCTGCTGCTGCTGCGTCTGACTGGAACACCTTACAAAACACCCTTAGACTCACTGCCCTCACGTCGCTCGCTGCTTTTAAACTAAATCTGCAACAGATCATAACCGACTGTCGCACCTGCTGACTGCCTCCCAATCGCACGCATAGCCCTCAGACTCTTCTCTCCTCCCCCTAAGGCCCCCTCACCTACCTCCCTCCTTCTCGCCATTTCTTCCCCATCTCTCTCCCTCTGGTTCTCACTCTCCCTTTCTCTCTTTCCCTCTCTCTCTTTCCTTCTCTCTCCCTTATTTATTGTAATTTTCCTTGTATACTATTGCTACTGTCATTTTGATTTGATTTACTTGTATGTATGTACAGATCCAGCTCTTTGAAAAATCAAACCTCTATACTGCAAGAGTGCAGTATCGTTAACGCCATGTTAACAGCACTGCCAGGTTTAATGGTGCATGAGTACCGCAGTAGCAGAGCAGAGCTCAGAGTCCTAAGAGCTGCTGAAAAAATCTAACCCTAACTAACCTTACTGTCATGCACTTGTCCTAATAAACTAACCTACACTGTAACATGCAACACTTTGATGAACATTGTTACTCAGCTGATAGAGTTGTGCCCTTCCTGATGACTTGTCGTACAGAACTTGTAAGTCGCTTTGGATAAAAGCGTCAGCTAAATGACTAAATGTAAATGTAAATCAGTACATAACCCTGTTTTTGTCGCAGCCCGTTGGGAAGCTGAAGTGTGACCCGTGGATGTGTGACCCGTGGGAGAAGTCTCTGTCAGGTCAACAGATGCCTCTGTCGCCTGTCCTGCAGCACACTGCAGTCTGCTGTGATCCACCAACACATCATCTCTCTGGAGGTAGGCCTATAGACCAGCCGTCTGGTCATCCCGGATTTTCCCAGTTCGATACCCGCTCCTCCGCGGGGCAGCGTGTCGAAGTGTCCTTGAAGCGAGACACTACTCCCGATGAGCAGGTCGGCGCCTTTTGCGCGGTCGCCTCTCTATACAACAAGAGGTGCAAATCCAGAGCCTGCAGGATAATGAAAGACCCCCACCACCCCAATAACAGCCTGTTCCAGCTGCTGAGGTCAGGCAGACGCCTGCGAACCCCAGCTACTAGGACGGAGAAGCTACTAGGCTCAGCTTCTTCCCCCAGGCCATCAGAGCCTTGAACAATGAACATTGAGTGCCACAGAACACTGAACTATCCACACACAAGCACACACGAGCACACACACGACACGCACGCTGTGCACTAGCAGCCACTTTAACACTTTAACATGAGCGGGCACCAGTGATGGGAATAACGGCGCTATAAGTAATGACGTTACTAACGGCATTCGTTTTTTCAGTAACTAGTAATCTAACGGATTACTCTTCCAATCTCAATAACGCCATTACCGTTACTGCAAATAAATGCGGCGCGTTACTATGAATGAACCTGTTTCTTTCATCAGACAGATATCTGCGCTGAGGGGCAATATGTTCTTCCTTGTTTAGTGCGCAAATTCTCCACTCATCTCCTCTGCAAGCACTGCTCCACTGTGTGTGTCTGTCTACTCTGGTCCAATCACATTCAGCGTCCCGTCAGCGTGTCTCCCCCCCACCCACAGTCTGCGAATCAGAGCAGAGTAGGGCGGGTCTTCACGGAATGCATGTTGTCTTTCAGCGGGGCGAGTCAGAGCGAGTTGACAGCGCATCGACAGGTAGTCTAATCTGCGTGTACTGTAGCTAGTAACCTCATTCCCAGTTGTATCCCCGTGAGATAAATGTAGCTAGTAGCCTAGTTTCGCCAGCAGGCAGTTAGTAGAAAAATGTGGCATGTTCAAAGAAAGTAAAAGAAAAGTCGACAGTGAAAATCGCTGCAATTCAAAGCTGCATGGACTAAAAAATATCTGTGCATGCATCCTCCCAGCACCAAGAAACGGTAGCTCTTGTGAAGAGTGGCAATATGAAACGCCACTATGAAACAAAACACAGTTATTTTGATGCAGCCTTTCCTCAGAATTCAGTGCTAAGAACCACAAAAATAAATGGAATGAAATCATATCAAGCTGCAAGCAGAATTATTGTTAAAAAAATGCACATGCATTTCCATAGCTGTGGATGAGTCCACTGACACCACTGAGAAAGCTCAGTTGCTGGTGTTTGTGAGGTTTTAGTGAGTTTGTTTGTGAGAAGATTGGATCAGTTGTACTTTTTTTTGGAATACTTTAAACCTTTTTTTGTGGAATATTTGATGCAGCCCAGCCTCACCCAGACTCTACCTCCAGCGGCCCCCAGGTAAATTGAGTTTGAGACCCCTGGTTTAGAATGATTCGATTAGATTCTTATATCTGTATGTTGTGTATGTCATAAATGTCATGAATTGAAAATGGGGGACCCTGATGTAAACAAGACGAAAGTCTTTCTCTGATCTGCATCCCCTTAACAATTGTGTGTATTGAGCCGTACTGCTGTATCCATTCTGCAATCTGTTAATTAAAATGTTCAATCAATCAGTATATATTTGTTATTTATTTTTGGTATAGTGCTTAACAAGCATAATTTAATGTTGCCCAGTTGTGGCCTGTTGAGGGGCAATACATATCAAAAGTTCCAAAACATCTATTGTATTTGTATGATCCACTATATAAACATAGTAATTATAATATCTACATACATGGCATTTGATTGGAGGCTAGTCTCACTTTGTCCCACAGCAACATTAAAATAGTTTAGATTTGTGTATGTTGTTTATGTAAAAAAAAAAATGAAAGTAACGCAATAGTTACTTTCTGAAGTAACTAGTTACTTTTATAATTTGTAACTGAGTAAGTAATTTAGTTACTTTTTGGAAGAAGTAACTAGTAACTGTAACTAGGTACTTTTTAAAAGTAACTTGCCCAACACTGGCGGGCACACACTCATGCCGCACTCACCCACACTTATTGCCAAAAGGAAAGGCCACTTTAAATTAGTATAGCAACAGTAACAGTGTATTGCACTACCAAAGCTACCTAGCATGTCCTATATGCTCTGTAAATAACTATGTACAGATACCGAGATGTCACACCATGTTACCTGTTACCTGTTATTGCACAATGTTGTTTTATTGGATTCTATTATATGTTGTACCACTGTATTGCACATCGTTGCGGGCAAGACCACCCGCATTTCATTGTATACTTGTATGCCGTGACAAATAAAACTCTTGACTTGACTTGACTTGACTCTCCGCCGTCGGTGTGTGTGAGTGAGTGAGTGAGTGGTTGAAATTTGAGGAACACATTGTAAAGCGCTTTGGATAAAAACCACTTTACCTTCGGTCACACCGGGTTGGGAAGGGACTGAATAGGGTAAGTGGGAGCGGTAAGGAGGGCTGCGTGGGTGTGTGTGTGCAGAGGCATAGGTAGCTGCCCTCGCTGTCTTGGGTACCCTTTTCAGACGGAGAGATGGAGATAGAATATCTCTAGAAGGGCACCGCTGACGCAGATCACCTGAGGAAGAGGAAGGCCACCGTAGGCCACATAAACTGAAACGGGGAGATGTAATGCAGTATATATCCAGAAAGGACAACCCATTATTCTCCCTTAAGGCCACGGAGCACAGAGCAGTATGCTCAACAGCACTGATCATCTCTATGTGATCGGTCACGTTTAATTCATTTCCATCGTTGTCCGTTGAAGTCCATTGAAATACGTATTCAGTTCATGTTTAGAACAAGTCATAGTGAACCTATTGTCATTGATACTGCATACCTATGCATTACAAACCTTTATGAATTCATTTAATTTCCATAATTGTCCATTGAAATAAGCCCCACCCAATATCACATCTCATGAACTGTTGTCGTCGCAGAGATTTATGGGAGGTGTCAATGAACATAACATTTTAAAGGTTTATTACACCCAAATACTTTAGTTGCATTACTGTGTAATAGTGCGATAGTGGAATCGTTTGGAATAGTGTCATAGTGTGTAATAATGTAATAGGGTTGTGTAATAGTGCAATAGTTTAACAGTGTAATAGGAATAATGCGGGGAGATCTGCTTGCATTGGTCTATGTTTACTCCCGCCATCTACTCTTAAGCCCTGCTGTGTAAGCTTAAGTGTAGGCTGCTAGAAAATAAATGGGTGGCTGCCGTCTGGTGGACATTTGTGGACTCTACTGAGCGAACCTTTCTAGTACTTAATTTAGCCATGTTTATTTTGTATTGTGTGTGTGTGTGTGTGTGTGTTATTTTGTAAACATACAGTACAAGATGTCAGAATCCTTCTCCAAAACAAACAGAGACAATTCTGGTAAAAGTAAAAATGTGTGTGTGTGTGTGTGTGTGTGTGTGTGTGTGTGTGTGTGTGTGTGTGTGTGTGTGTGTGTGTGTGTGTGTGTGTGTGTGTGTGTGTGTGTGTGTGTGTGTGTGTGTGTGTGTGTGTGTGTGTGTGTGTCTCTGTGTGTGTGTGTGTGTGTGTGTGTGTGTGTGTGTGTGTGTGTGTGTGTGTGTGTGTGTGTGTGTGTGTGTGTGTGTGTGTGTGTGTGTGTGTGTGTGCGTGCGTGCGTGCGTGCGTGCGTGCGTGCGTGCGTGCGTGCGTGCGTGCGTGCGTGCGTGCGTGTGTGTGTTGGCCCTTGAACAATACTGTGAATGTCACCACTGAAAATCACCAGGAACAAGTAGATTTTCAAAAGCAGAGTCGGACATTTTCCTTTGTAGGGAAGTGCCTTTTGTTCAGAATTATGTATTTGTACGTGTGTAGTGCACATGCGTGCGAGTAGTCAAAAATCTAAAATAAGAACAAGAATAAGAGCACACAGTCGGATTAAGAATAAGAACAAGAGTAAGAGCACACCGTCGGACTCCACCAGACGCTATAGGACGGGCCGTCTCTGTTCACAGATTCATCAGGCGAGGTGTAATTGGTGACCCACAGTCTTTGAGTGAG